>NC_134687.1:583563548-583681048 GCF_050947455.1 Rhinoderma darwinii | reverse complement strand
ATAGGATGAAATATCACCCCAGGGCTGCAGGATGTAGGAGGGAAGCGTCACCATGGTAAGTATCCATTTTTTCTGCTCAGTTTTCCGCAGCGGCCATTCCTGGCTGAAAAACTGCACCACAATTTGGTGCGGTTTTTCAACTTGAATTCCCTGCGGTGCACAGGGCGTATACGCTGTATGCTTTTACACAACATATCCGTTCTGTGTGAACATACCCGTACAGTATATACATATAGTAGCTGATGTCTTACAACGATACAGCTGCAAACCACGTCAACATGCTGCATTCCCACGAGTAAGCGCAGTTTTCAAATGATTGTTAATGTCCATGTCATTTTTGGCAAACCATAAAAATCATTTGAAAACCGCACCAACTTTTGGTAAAACTGCATGTGCTACGTGTTGTACTGGATGATGGTTGTTGTTACGATCTGATTGTTTGCATTAAAGGCTGTGTACCCTTTTGAAGGGGATTTTTTTTTAAAATAAAATGTCAGTCAGTGTGTTTTGTGCAACTTTATAATTAGTTTTTATTAAAAAATATTTTTACTTTTTGAGATACATCTGCTCTGTATCCTGTATACAGAGCAGCTGTATCTTATGCTGAATCCTGAACACGTCAGGTGCTTGGAACTGATGGGTTCAGTGTCAGCGTGTCCTGTGTATCTCTGACACGCAGGATCCAGCTATAATAGATTAAATCTAAGTTCCTTAAATGTGGTAGATTACAGGTGGATACAGTCGACTAGTCTATTGATTCTGCCAAAAAAACGGAAACCTTGTGAAACTGAGACAAATGGAAACCATTAGCAACGGAAGCGATACCATTGAAATCAATGGTAACGGAAAGCTATGGTTTCTGTTTGGTTTTAGTTTGTAGGTTCCCCTGACGGAAAGGTCTGACGGAACCCATGCTCGGAACCCCGACGCAGGTGAGAATGAAGCCTAACTATTACTGTATGATCTGTATAGATGATGGAGGGTACTATTTTTTGGGGTATAAGCAACTTCCAGTGTATCATTACCATTGTTCAGGTCATACTGGAAGCTGCTAACCTGACTTTGCAAATGAGCTCTTTACTGAAATGCATTTGTACTGAGCTTTGTTCTGGTGCTGTATATATGTACTGAGCTTGGATTTTGTGCTGTATATATGTACTGAGGTTTGTTCTGGTGCTGTACATATATACTGAGCTTGGTTTTGGTGCTGTATAGATGTACTGAGCTTTGTCCTGGTGTTGTATATATGTACTGAGATTTGTTTTGGTGCTGTATATATGTACTGAGCTTTGTTCTGGTACTGTATACATATACTGAGCTTTGTTCTGTTGCTGTATATATGTACTGAGCTTGGTTATGGTGTTGTATATATGTACTGAGCTTGGTTCTGGTGTAGAGCAGATGGCATTGTTGCAATTCTTTGTATGTTTAATCAGAACCTGTCTGGTAGTTTTAACCCCCTTGAACCGCCACCATGCAGTAACACATGACCTGAAAATATTTCCAAACATTCCCCTGTATGTTTGTTTCAGATGCAAACCTTTAAAATCAACTTTTAAAATAGTGCACGCTATATGCTAATTACTATATAAAGGGTCATGGGTCGGTGCCGCTATCCTGTAGAATCACACAGTCATAACTGCAAGTCCACCTTTCCATGCTTGGTTGACATCCCCCTGGCTGTTATTCATCTCTACCAGTCTCCTCCAACTTTCTTGGATGCACCATTGCCTTGTACTCCATGAACACGCACCGTTCAGCAAGTTGTACCTGGCTTCATCACTGCACCGTGCATGCCATGGGAGTACAAGGCAAAGGTGAAGGCTGGTAGTAATGTAGAACAGTCAGGTGGATGCCAATCAAGATCTGGGGGGCGCCATTTCAATTTTCACCTCAGGCAGCAGAAAAGCTAGAATTGGCCCTGGGCGGTGGCGCCATTGAAACCATTTGCCGCCACCCCCTCATGCACTAATTGTATCTGCCTTACAATGACACTGATTGGCAGGGCAGAAAGACTTGCTATGCCAATCAGCGCCTTTCAACAGCTTCTGTTGTTGAAAGGCGCTGATTGAAGGGGCAAGTCATTCTTCCCTGCCAATCTGCGCAATCATTCAGCCCCAGCAGACCTGCTCAGAAGGGAACAGGCCTGCGGATGACGTGGGAACAGGATCGAGGTGAGTATGTAAAGTTGTTTTTTTTGGTCTTTTTTTTCCACTTAAAAGTGCGAGTGGCATTATCTATGTGGGGGAGCTATATGTGGGGAATTATATACAGGGGAGCTATATGTGAGCTACTATCTACAGGGGGGCCATATGTGGGACACCATATACGGGGGGCTATATGTGGGGCACCATCTACGGGGGGCTGTATGTGGGGCACTATATACAAAAAAAATCCTCTAGAATAATGAGCATGTACATTATTCTCATGGAAAAGCAGTAGATTCGTTGGAGTTGGGGCTATCAAGAACTATTCTTCTTTTCATTTACACCTATTTTAATACATCTCCCCATGTCTTGTATAGCTGAAAGGTGGTTCCAGCCCAACATTGGTGACTGCGTATAGGCCTGTGGTGGGCCTGTGTGCTTAAAAATGCCGGGGCTGATATTAAGTTCCAGTCCAGCCCTGGATATACTGCAATACAGTAGTATTGCAGTATGCCATGCAAGCATACCAACTATAGCTGATTCAAGTCCCCTAGAGAGACTAAGAAAAAATGTAAAATACAGTCAAATAAAGTTTTTTTCAATGTTCAAAAAAAGTTGGAAAAAACACGTTTCGCATATTTTCCCTAAAGTAAGGTTAAAAAAAATTACATAACTGGTATTGCTTAAAAGTCGGAAGTATTACAATATAATGATATTTAACCCGCTCGGTGAACACCGTGAAAAAATAATTGTTTAAAACACCCAAATTGCTGTTTTATGGTCACCTTAGCACCCCAAAAAAAATTAATAAAAAGTGATCAAAAAGTCACATGTACCCCAAAATGAATACCAATAAAAACGACAGCTTGCCCTGCAAAAAATAGGCCATCACACAGCTCTGTCGACAGAAAAATAAAAAAGTTATGGCTCTCAGAATGTGGCAACACAAAACTATTTTGTTTTTTAACAAATAGTTTTTTCTTTATAAAAGTGGTAAAACATGAAAGAAACTATATAAATTTGGTAACTCCGTAATTGTATCAACCCGTATAATAAAGTCAACTTGTCATTTTTACCGCATGATGTACGTCGTAAATACGAAACCCCAGAAATATAGGTGGATTCACAGTTTTTTCCTTTTCCGCAGCACAAATAATTTTTTTCAGTTTCGGAGTACAGCTATGTCAACGGAAAAATATAAAAGTTCGGGCTTTTGGAAGACGGGGAGGAAAAAACGAAAATTAAAATCCGAAAAATGGCTGCGTCTCCAAGGGGTTAAGGGCACATTATAGTATTTCTCAGCAGATAAAAGTAAACAGTGCAAAAAAACAACAGTGTCTTGTCTGGCAACCTTTAGGCACTTTACTGTAAATCTATAAATCTGTAGAATCATGCAAAACAGTATAAAACATTAACTATTTATCCACTAGTTGTCTCCTAATAGGACACTACATAGTGAAAGCAGGGGGCAGGCAGGAAGTCTGTGAGGTTCAAATTCAGCCAATAGCTGCAGAGCCCTGAGTGATGTCAGAGAAGTTGTCGCCGTTTTGGCAATTTCTCCTGTAAAGCCCAGTAACATGCAGCGGCAGTTATTGCCTGTCCTATTGTGAATGACCATATGGGTGCCAACTCCACCCATGTCTAAACATAATATTGCCACATTTTAGCATCTGTATGGCGGCCACAACTATCAGTCCTCTTGCGTTTCTTTTGAACCAAATTTATATCAGTATTTAACCATATGATGATTTAAGCTAGTTTTTAGTAGAACACGGGGGTAGGGCTGATGTTGCAGTCGGAAAGCAGTTGGTAAGATGTGGCATACTGCGCCAGTCAAGTCGGCCTTAGAGTAGAAATGAACAGATGGGTTATAATAAAAGAAGTAAATGTTCATATTGAGGTGCCAAAGGTTATTTATACTCTTGAAACATATCAGTTGTTCACTTTTGGCATTGCTTCCGATCTCATTTTTGCGGGATGACAGCACCTGACAATATATAAGAATGCCATTATAACTAATTTGTGAGTTACTAAACAATTGTTTCACCCATGCACAAATAAGCAGTACTTAGCATTAAAGACGATTCGTTCTCTTGGCAAAAGCGTTAAGTTCCACTGATTCCTGCTGTCATTACATGCTTCTTAACTATGAGCGGAGAGAAAGCATGGAGCCTTTGAAGTGTTGTGCTAATTTGATTAATATGTTGTTACATCCTGTTATGATGCACTCTGCCTTTTGCATGTTAAATTGAAAATGGAGAGTGCATTAAATTGTGTTTAAATACTGCATATTAAATGAATAAAGCTGAAAGCTGCCTATTATTCCGAGCAGACAAACCACTTTAACACGCAAAAGGTTATTGTTTTGCTAGCTAATGATAATTGTGGCATAATGAGTGTTTTATTTTTAATGACAGCTAGTGAGCATCAACATGGGTAATAGTGGTACAGCTGTTGGCTAAATATTTTACCTTACTAAATGAGAAATTCTAAATAAATACTGTAATTAGATTTACAAAATATACCGAGGGTATGTGTGATGATAGATAGATAGATAGATAGATAGATAGATAGATAGATAGATAGATAGATAGATAGATATGAGATAGATAGATAGATAGATAGATAGATAGATAGATAGATAGATAGATAGATAGATAGATAGATAGATAGATAGATAGATAGATAGATAGATAGATAGATAGATAGATAGATATTAGATAGATAGATAGATAGATAGATAGATAGATAGATAGATAGATAGATAGATAGATAGATAGATAGATAGATAGATAAATAGATAGATAGATAGATAGATAGATAGATAGATAGATATGAGACATAGATAGATAGATAGATAGATAGATAGATAGATAGATAGATAGATAGATAGATAGATAGATAGATAGATAGATAGATAGATAGATAGATAGATAGATAGATAGATAGATAGATAGATAGATAGATATGAGACATATATGATAGATAGATAGATAGATAGATAGATAGATAGATAGATAGATAGATAGATAGATAGATAGATAGATAGATAGATAGATAGATAGATAGATAGATAGATAGATAGATAGATAGATTATGAGATAGATAGATATGAGATAGATAGATAGATAGATAGATAGATAGATAGATAGATAGATAGATAGATAGATAGATAGATAGATAGATAGATAGATAGATAGATAGATAGATAGATAGATAGATAGATAGATAGATAGATAGATAGATAGATAGATAGATATGAGACATAGATAGATAGATGATAGATAGATAGATAGATAGATAGATAGATAGATAGATAGATAGATAGATAGATAGATAGATAGATAGATAGATAGATAGATAGATAGATAGATAGATAGATAGATAGATGATAGATAGATAGATAGATAGATAGATAGATAGATAGATAGATAGATAGATAGATAGATAGATAGATAGATAGATAGATGATAGATAGATAGGCGTAATTTGAAGCTCTTTGCCCTCGATGCTAAATCTGTAAGAGGGCTCTCCAACTATAATGTTCTTTAATAATACTGGTGTCGTCTTATGAGTCAGAATTTGGGTTAAATATAGTAGATCGTTTTTTTGCTTAATTTTTTTAAATTAAACAGCTATATTTGTGATATTGATGTCACACTTACCACTAGAACAACCTATTCCTAACACTACTAAGAGATTTTGAGGGTCTCTGTACCTACCACTATCATTTGCTAGCTTTCTAGTCACCTCCTCCCACTCCTAATAATACATCCTTATTGTTTCACTTAATAAAAATTGCGAATTCAGAAACCCCTCGCTCTTATTTGTCTCTTGTTCTTCCATGGGCCTTCATTAGCAAGAACAATTAATTTATTTTATTTTTTTTACATTAAGAGCATGCCCACTACTTTTCTAACCTGTCTACTAAATCATGTCAGGCTCTGCTGGGTCTAAGAGTACAGAAGACTCCTGGGGTTATATTAAGAATAAATGAATAAATAAAAAGCACAATTCATTGTGTTAATATTCTTTTTACATGACCCAAATCAGTGCCTCAAAGAGTGACCCATAAATCTACTGCTGATAATGACAGCAATATGAAAGACTCTGATCTTCAGATCTATCATTAGCAGAGCGCTAGCTAAAGCCCATCCTCGAGTCATAAAGAAGTTGAAGGAAATTAAACAAGAGGTCAGGGAGTTTGGTAACAGAGCACAGAATTTGGAGACCACACAAACCAAATAGGTAACATACACAGAAGCTTTGTCTGCAGCCTTTCTTGCCTGTCAAAACCGCCTCAAAACCATCAAAGATTGGCTGGAGGACCAACATAACGGGTGCAGAAGCAATAATATCCGGCTTAAAGGTATACCAGAATCAGTAGGCGAAGATGATCTCCTAGCCCTTAAGGGCATTTTAATTGTGGGTAGAGACTTTAACCATGCTTAGACTCAATAGTCAACATTTTCAATAAAAATCTAACCTCTTATACTCTGCTCTTAGAAGACTTAAAGAAAAGCCTAGACAAAATTGGACTGCTAGACATATGACACATGTAACATCCTACTGAGAGAAAGTACTCTCTCACGAGTCCATAACTCACACTACTAACTAAACTATCCATTGGTGTCCAAAAAACATCTTCCATTAGCCTGTTCCACTCTAATTGAATGCTTCTGTTTCCTAAGCACTGAACATATCTGAGCTACTGTCACGAAGGGTCTGTGGACCCACTGGGCCGTACCGCCTTGGCAGTCTTGCAGCTGGCCAACATGGCGCAGGTCAATGTCTATAGCTCGTATAGGTACCTGTGGCAGCAGTAAGGCAGGCTCGGCTGGGAATAGGCAGCAGGTAGACGTCAAGCGAAGTGAAGCAGGTCAGACGTGGGATACAGCACTACACAGCTTTGGCACAACACAGTGCTCGACCAGGATGTTATGAAATGCAAGGAACAGGAACAGGAACTGGAACAGGTACAGGTACAGGAACAGGAAACAGGAACACACTAGGAGGCCATCACATAGACAAACTTAGGAAACATCAACAACGCTCAGGCATAGAAGCAGGGGGCTGGACCCCTCTTATAGTCCAGGGTACTCACAGGTCAAAGTTCATCAAAAGTCTGGTACGCACACTGCCCATTTAAGAGCGAGCACGAGCGTGCGCGCGCACGCTACGGGATCCGGCTGAGGTGAGTGGAAGTGAGCGCTGGCGTCTCCTGAGGAGGCGGCTGGGGCCAGCGCTTGCCAACTGGTGGCTGCAGCTGTCAGGGGGGTATTGGAGCTGACGGCCCGCATCCACGGACATTACAGCTAACCCCTAGAACTTCAAGTTGACGCCTAAATTAAACGCTACCCACACCATGCAGAATGAAAGATCTTTGCAGGTATTTTTGAAGAGTAAAAAGTTAATGTCTCTACCCCCACCATGTGGGAAATGCATAAAGCTAGGCACAAAATGCAAAAAAACTATTTACAGCTAAACTAGATTCCCTCTTAGCACGAATGTCTATGCTAAAGAAAATTGAAAAATGCTCAAGAGCGTTGAGCATATAGAATGGACTTTAACCAAATTTTAGCAAATCAGTAGGTTTACATTCTATGCACATTGAATCATAGGATCCAAAGTAATGTCTGCCCGATAACTCATTTATAGATGGGATTAAGACATGTAAATGTTCACCAGTTATAAACATCAAATGTTTCAACCAAAAATTCCTTTCCTTTCCAGGTCTCAGAAGCATACAGAAATCTACCTGTCCTCCACAGCCCTCCCAACCGTTTTTGAAGATGATAAACAATCACTTCTTGCCCCTTTCAGAGCCCAAGAAGTGGCGAAAGTCCTTCTATTCATTGCAAATGGTAAAAGCCCTGGACTAGATACGGTAGTTTAACAAACAGTTGTTTCAAAAAATTGAAGCAACTACTTCTACTTAAGTTCCTTCTGTTCCAGAACAACCTTTTAAACATGTAAGACTGCCCTACACAAATCCTAGATTCGGTCACATCACCCTCTTCTCCAAAGAAGGCAAGTACAGAGGTGATTGTGGTAGCTATCGCCCCATATCCCTAATGAACGCTGACCTAAAATAGAAAGCAAAACTGCTAGCAAGCTGAAGAATTAAACCCCTTCTTCCTAAACTAATTGGCTTGGAACCGGGTAGGCCTTGTTCCCACATAAGAGGGTAAGAGCAACACCACTAGACAAACACATCATATACACCACATGGGAGCTAAAAAAAAAAAATTTTTTTTTTTTTTTGGGCACAGACATCAAGTTTAGTGGTCATTTATCAGAGCTACATTACCCCCAAAATGAGGCTAAGACTTTCTCCCCCTCATTTAACATCTTAAATAGCCATAGGCAAGGGGTCCTCTTTCCCACTCCCTCTTCATTTTGAACATGGAACCCTTAATCCAAAAAAATCTTACAATCTACCGACAATCAAGGCCTGAAAGTAAATACCAATACACAAAAAACTGCATTTGCGGACGACCTTCTACTACTCATTACGAATCCTAAGCAGGCCTTTCTGCACATACTCATCATCTATGAGATGTTTAGTTGGGTCTCTAATTTTTAAATCAACTACTCCAAATCATAAATTCTAAATATACCCATTGCTGTGAAGGAGATCACACATTTGAAGCATTCAGCCCCTTTCAAATTCCCTGAAAGTCATATAAACTATCTAGGAATCAACTTAAAGAGGCTCTGTCACCAGATTTTGCAACCCCTATCTGCTATTGCAGCAGATAGGCGCTGCAATGTAGATTACAGTAACGTTTTTATTTTTTTTAAAACGAGCATTTTTGGCCAAGTTATGACCATTTTTATATTTATGTAAATGAGGCTTGATAAAGTCCAAGTGGGCGTGTTTAAAGTAAAAGTCCAACTGGGCGTGTATTATGTGTGTTACATCTGGGCGTGTTTACTACTTTTACTAGCTGGGCGTTCTGACGAGAAGTATCATCCACTTCTCTTCAGAACGTCCAGCTTCAGGCAGTGCAGACACAGCGTGTTCTCGAGAGATCACGCTGTGTCGTCACTCACTTCCTGCCCCAGGTCCTGCATCGTGTCGGACCAGCGAGGACACATCGGCACCAGAGGCTACAGTTGATTCTGCAGCAGCATCGGCGTTTGCAGGTAAGTCGATGTAGCTACTTACCTGCAAACGCTGATGCTGCTGCAGAATCAACTGTAGCCTCTGGTGCCGATGTGGCCGACACGATGCAGGACCTGGGGCAGGAAGTGAGTGACGTCACAGCGTGATCTCTCGAGAACACGCTGTGTGTCTGCACTGCCAGAAGCTGGGTGTTAACGAACAGAAGTGGATGATGCTGATTCGTCAGCATCATACACTCCCATTCCTAACGCCCAGCTAGTAAAAGAAGTAAAAACGCCCCGATGTACACACATAATACACGCCCAGTTGTATTTTTACTGTAAACACGCCCAGTTGTACTTTTGCAAGCCTCATTTGCATAAATACAAAAATGGTCATAACTTGGCCAAAAATGCTCGTTTTTAAAAAATAAAAACGTTACTGTAATCTACATTGCAGCGCCGATCTGCTGCAATAGCAGATAGGGGTTGCAAAATCTGGTGACAGAGCCTCTTTAAAGAGGACCTGTCACCAGTCCTGACATCTCTGTTTCACTAAATAACTACATCCCCCATGCAATAACAATTCAGGAACATATTGTGTTAGAACTCTACTTTTTGTCATTCCTCTGTTATTCCTCCCAGAGATTTATGAATAAATTCACAGCTGGGTGTTATCAGTTGGTGGTGAGTCCCTGCACAGACTGACAGTATCCAATCAGTGTCGACAGAGTGAGACTGTGTAGGGACACGCCACTTTGACAAGGGGAATGGTAACACCGAGTTGTCAATTTATTTATAAAGTTCAAGGAGGAATAACAGAGGAAAGGTACAACACAGAGTTCTAAAAAAATATGTTCCAGAATTGTTATATCATGGGGAATACAGTACAAGTATTTACTAACATGGACATGTCAAGAGAGGTGAAAGGTCTTCTTTAAGTAGGGATCCGTTCAAGCTCTTCCTAAAAAAACATTATTCTGTTTCACAAGCTTATCTCCGTTCCCTCAATATCCCATTATCTTACCTCAATTACCAAATATAATCCAAACTATTCCCATATTCCTCCCCTGCTCCTTCATGACTAATGTATGACAAATCATCTCACATATACTGTGGAACACCAGGTTGCCACATAGACTCCTGATTCACAAGGCTCCACAAGGGGATATGGGCATCCCAGACCCATACACCCATTATCAAGCTATCGTGTTTTGATAGCTGAGGCCTTCTCAAAAGGTCAGATATCGGAATTATTGCCCCTGGCGATGTCTACTAGAGGAAACTTCATAGAGACTTGAAAGAAGTTGCTCACGAAATTGACCACTTTTCCTGAGCTCTTATAGCTTGACGCCTTTCTACTACTACTACTACTACTACTACTACTACTACTACTACTACTACTACTACTTCTACTACTACTACTACTACTACTACTACTACTACTACTACTACTACTTCTACTACTACTTCTACTACTACTACTACTACTACTACTACTACTACTACTACTACTACTACTTCTACTACTACTACTACTTCTACTACTACTACTACTACTACTACCACCACCACCACCACCACAACTACTACTGCTACTACTACTACTACTACTACTACTACTACTACTACTACTTCTACTACTACTTCTACTACTACTTCTACTACTACTACTACTACTACTACTACTACTACTTCTACTACTACTACTACTACTACTACTACTACTACTAACACCACCACCACCACCACCACAACTACTACTGCTACTACTACTACTACTACTACTACTACCACCACCACCACCACCACTACTACTACTACTACTACTACTACTACTACTACTACTACTACTACTACTACTACTACTACTTCCACTACTACAACCCCATCCTCCTGCCAGACTTCTTTCTAAAAAAAAATAAGGTTTATTTCTGAAGGGAACGGTTAAAAATCCTGTGTTTTTGATGGACTGAGACAAAATAACTGTGGACTGTGTTCTGGCACTGTCGACAAAGGGGTGGGTGTGACACAATTTACGACAGTGCCAGACACAATCTACAAAAGGGACTGCTTGACACTATCTACAGGGAGTGTGTGGCATTATAGTGTGTGGCATTATCTACAGGAGGACTGTGTGTGGCACTATACAGGGGGCACTGTGTGGCGCACTCTAATGGGTGGAAGGTATAGATGGTTAACCAGATGCCCTCCCCCTATTTTATGAGATTCCATCAATATAGATATATAGAAGATCTATATTAATTGGATCTCATAAAATAGGATGGGAGGGGAATGCATGCAGGGATTGCTGTAACATAACAAAAGAGCGTATACTCACCCCACCCGTTTACACTTTAAAAGTAATCAAGAAGAGATGGAAACAAGTCCTTCCTGCCTGTCCCGGTGCTTTGAGTTTCAGGTAAGTTTTTTTAAATTACCTATTATGGCTATGAAGTAGCAGAATTAAAGGGGTTGTGTCAGCAAGGGGCGGATAGGTCATCAGTATGAAAAACTGCTCCATGCCCAGACAACCCCTTTAAGTGACAAAAAATATCAGTGCTTAACTGTTACAATTTTCATAACCCTGTAACTGAAGGTCAATAAGAGTACACTTGGTGTCCTAGGTGTATTATTACATTGCACTCACAACTAATGAATTTTAATTGTCGGGGGGTTGGGGGTGTTGGTGGAGAGGGGGGGCCAGTAAAAAGTTTGCTATGGGGCCCAGTTTTTCGAAGTTACGCTCCTGCAATGGATTACTGCATGGACAAAAGGCACTATTTAGAAAAACATTTCATCAGGGACATAACTATAGGTGTCGCAGAGGTAGCAGTCACACCTGGGCCCTAGTGCTGGAAGTTCACATAAGTATACATATGTATTATAAATGACACATCGTAGTTGGCGGCTAGATACAGATTTTACATGGGCTCAAGTTCTTCAATATACACCACTGTACACCAGTGATACAGTGATAGTGTGAGCCAAGCCTGAGAAAATACTCACTTTTATGGTCTGCTTTTTTCATTTTACTTATTACCAATCACTTATTATCAAGTAATGAGCATTGAACGCAACAAATACTGTACACATACAACGAAAAATGCAGGCAAAGCAAAACCAAGTACCAGGTGTTGTAACAGCATGACATGCATAGAGGATAAATTGGATGCTGCTCAGAAGAGATTAGGAGATAATATGCTACATTTAGATCCCAGGGTTAAACATATGACAAAGCTTCTGCAGATTAACAGGATTTCTACCTTTGCAACCCCTTCCCCTGGCCTAGACCTGGTGGAGGCCCCGCAACTGATCATCCAGAATCTGTCTGCCATTCTTATCAGTTCATTGAATCCAATGGCTTCTTACAGGCATTGTAACTATTAGCAATGTACAAAAAAAAAATCACATCTGATAAAAAAAAAAATCTTATAGATGTGGTTGTAGCTCTGGGAGTTGCACCTATGTCAAGAACGGAGGTTCCCCGACCTCCCTCCATTCTGGAGAGCTGGCCACCCGTTGCTGTATCCAGGACAGAAAATGAATTGAGAGGGGTCTCTCTCCAGTCGCTTCTATGGGAGTTACTTAAACAGCCGAGAAAGCTTTATGCACAGGCGCGTATTACAAACATAGCCAAGCACGTTATTGCGCAGGTGCGTATAACATACAACGGGGGAATTTATACATTTTTCTAAAAATCACAAATGGCACAAAAGCTGCAATTTTGCAAGAAAAACTCGACTTTTGTGTAGTTTCTGCTGCTTGTGGAGTTTTTAACCCCTTAACAACGTGATACTTACATGTACGTGGCAGACGTTAAGGGAAAGTACAGAGCGAGCTCAGCCGGCGGCATGTACGTTAGAATCAGGGGGCGACCGCCTCCGACGTGCCATCGCCTCCCCAAGACGCGATCCCGGGGTGTTGATGGTTGCAATGGCAGCCTGGGGGTCTAATGAAGGCCCCCAGGTCTGCCATCTTATAATATAATATATATTGCAATATACTGCAACACATCTCTGGTTCAAGTCCCCTAGGGGTACTAATAAAAAAAGTAAAAAACTGTTTAATAAAGTTTTTTTAATGTTCCAAAAAAAAAGTTAAAAGTTAAAAAAACAAAACCTTTTTCTATTGTTTCCTTAGAGTAATGTTACAATAAAATAAAAATTAACATAATTGGTATTGCCACATCCGTAAAAGTCAGAACTATTACAGTATAGTATTATTTAACTCTCTTGGTGCTGTCAAAAATAAATACATAAAAATATTTTTTAGCAAATTGTTTTTTATTTGTAAAAGTTGCAAAACATAAAAAAAACATATACATTTGGTATCGCCATAATCGTATAAACGGGTAGAATAAGGTGAACGTATGGTTTTTACCGCCTGATGGACGCTGTAAAAATCTAAACCCCCCAAAAAATTGCGTAATCGCTGTTTTTTGCCTATTTCACCCCACAAATATATTTTTTTCAGTTTCCCAGTACATTATGTGGTACAGTAAATGATGAAAAACTACAGCTTGTCTGGCAAAAAACAAGCCCTCATACGGCTATGTCGATGAAAAAATAAAAAAGTTATGGCTTTTGGAACGTGGGGAGGAAAAAAAGAAAATGAAAAAATGGAAATTGCTAGTATCCTTAATGGGTTAAAACATGGGTGGGGCTTAGCAAAATGGGGCAGGTCACCTTAGGCCTGACAAATTTACAAAAACTCAGCTGAATTATAGCCCAAATTTAGCTGGTGTAGATTTGATTCTTTGGGGCAAGAATGACCAGAGATGCCCGTAATTTATTAAGAGGTGTGCGCCTCCTAATAAATTAGTTACATCTTACTCCAGCGATCTGCATATTAAGACGGTGTAGAAAAACTCCCTAATATACGCATGCGTTTTCAAACATGTTCTGTTATAGCAATTCATACGCCGGCACATTGAAAAATGTTATAAACAAAACCCCCCGAAAAAATAGTGGGCCCCAAGAATTCAAATAGAGCAATGAGCATCAATATTACAAGTTGTCCACTTATAACAATTATTGTTGTCTTATAGAGATGACCCCAACATAACTAATATTATTGCACAATTTGCCATAATGCATATCCTGGTTCCAAAGTAAATGATCTACATACAAAGCTAGTGGGAGCTAGAGCATCAGAACCCAAACTAACCAAATAGTCCTATATATACAAGATTTCACCTGCCAAGAATTACCTTGGTCTATTTTTATTATTATCATTGTCCTTTACTTCCAAAAACAGAAGATTATATCATTCCATCATCTCTTAGCTAAATAGAATTTGCAAACAACATATAGGTAAATGTCAAGGCTAACTCCCCATAGAGCCCTTTATCCTGACTCAATTCATATTTAAGAATCCAGAATAAATGGTGAAGTAATATAAAAAATTATTCGAGTAGGATTAGTATTCAATAGCTTGATAATCGGGGATTAGTAGTGTCTAGAGATGAGCGAATTTTCCCGCCGTCCGATTAGATTTGGTACGAATAAATTAATATGCAAATTGCAAGTGCCCAGATTGCCCTGAAAACTTGTGTCTGATTCTCTGGGGTTTTCTAGGGCTGTATCCAACACCTTTCAAGCTTTTTAATGCAATGCTAGCATTAGTAATGTCATCCACCTATACCCCTCAGGATTGGCTGTGCTAGAGACATTATGAGGAAGCCCGTCTGACCTGACGAAGAAGCCTATTCGGAGTTGAAACGCGTAGTCTGCACAATAAAAGCTTGAACTATTACAACTTATATGACCTTTCTTGGATGGTAGCAGCGCTATTTCTTGGTTCATTTTTGCCACATACCTAAGTTCCTATTATAGCGGTTTCCTTGCCCAGTTGATCGGCTTCTGAACCTAGCTGCAGCTTCATCTGATCCATTAATTCTGTTTTCACCAGTGTTGTGCCTGTCGTTGCACAACTCAAATAGGTGAGCAGTCATCAATTCATGTGTCTTGATGTTCCTTTATATTTTGTGACCTGCACCATGTTTTTTGCCCTTTCTTTTAGATCAATATAATCAGCGGCATGTCTGTAAAAATATTTAAAATCCTGACAGCAGCATGGCGTCTGTTTTATTGCCAAAAATCAGATGTCCTCCATTTTTCTGCGATTTCTGTGTCGCGAAGCACAAAATTTTCGGATCTGGCTGAATCCGAGACTTTTGGGAAATTTCTCATCGAATTTGATTTGTATAGAATTGATCGGTCATTTCTAGTACTGTCCCTATATTTCAGGCAGCAATGGGCAAAAGGTAGAGGTATTATTAAAAATTAACCATTTCATGAAGGACTAATGATAAACAATATAATTATATTCATAACTACTTGTGGCAGTCATTAAAGATTCCATTCTATAAGTTTAGAAAAAATGTGATGGGTCCAGAGTTTTTTTTAAATTTAACTTTCACTGTGTCATTTTAAAAGAACATTTCTAAGAGAACATACAAAATATTGTGTTGTCATAGTAAATCCAACTTAGTAGATTTATATTTCACAGTATTCTAGTGATTAATTTCAGAAAGCATATACTATGTGAGCAGACGCTGCACATATATAACCACAATATAATGGGGTTCCGTATGGTGGTGCATATTTCATACTGCAAGCTGCAAATATATATAAACTCTTGTTGTTGGTATCAACTCCACATGTTTAGATACATAGTTGTCCCATACACTCCTTGTCAAAAAATAAAAAATGGGGTCTTTACCCCCCTACCAGTTCTGGTGTCAAGTACAGTCAGTTCCTTGTAAGACAAGGGGATCAGGGAACCTCTTTCTTTAAGAGTTTCTTCATGGCAAAACCGATTATTCAGGGGAGATTTGGCCATACATTATTAACCTATAGTCTATAGGTGCTGTGAAAATCATTGGAGCTATCTCTGGGGCTTCAAAATGTCGTGCAGTGGCAAGAGAAGTTTTCTGACCCATAAGTTGTTCAGTGTTAGGGAGTAACGCCTGTGTCCAGCATCTGACGTCAAAGAAACAAGGCAGAGCGACTCAACTATGCACCAAAACATAGGCAATGGGGTGCAGAAAATGGTAGCAGGTGCTCTGGACTGATGAGTTAAAATGTGAAATATTGGGCTGTAACAGAGGGCAGTTTGTTCGCCGAAGGGCTGGAGAGCCGTAGAATAATGAGTGTCTGCAGGCAACAGTGAAGCATGGTGGCGATTCCTTGCACGTTTGGGGCTGTATTTTAGCAAATGGAGTGGGGTTTTGGTCAGGATTCTTGGGTTCTTCAATGCTGAGAAATACAGGCAGATACTTATCCATCATGCAATTTCATCATGGAGGTGTGTGATTGGCTCCAAATTTATTCTGCAGCAGGACAACATCACCAAACATACAGCCAAGGAGAATAAGCAGCCCTGATATGGATATGGACCCCACAAAGCCCTGATGTCAACATCATTGAGTCTGTCTGGAATTACATAAAGAGACAGAAG
Organism: Rhinoderma darwinii; assembly: GCF_050947455.1. Classification (NCBI taxonomy): domain Eukaryota; kingdom Metazoa; phylum Chordata; class Amphibia; order Anura; family Rhinodermatidae; genus Rhinoderma; species Rhinoderma darwinii. Next base: position 583,664,330 of record NC_134687.1, on the reverse strand, counting down.
GATTTGAGGAATCCTACAACCAGAGAAGATCTGTGATTATTTTTCCAACATGTTTGGAACAACCTCCCTGCCGAGTTCTTTCAAAAACTGTGTGCCAGTGTACCTAGAAGAATTAATGCTGTTTTGAAGGCAAAGGGTGGTCACACCAAATATTGATATGATTTAGATTTCTGTTCAATTTTTACTTTTTTAACTATTTTTATATTTAGTGATGTTTTTATTAGCTTAAAAAAAACTTTACACAGGTTATTATACCATAACTTTTAACTAAATATATTACATATCTGGCCTAATATTAGGCTAGTAAGCAGTGTCTTAACAACAAAGACTGTCAATACCATTCTGAAAAGTTTTTTTTACTGTAGTTTGAACAGCCACATTTGAACTTTAAATACCAACAGATAGAAGCTGATCACATAATTTCTGCCTCTTGGTAGCATCCCCCACTTCTCCTGTGATCAGCAGTTTGTAGAAATGAGGACCACATTAACAATGTTTGCTTGTCCCTCCACAAATTTAGGCATAACAGGGGCACCCATTGTAATCACCAAATGTAAGCTATCCATTGTTTACATGCATTGTTTCTCCAATCCTCCAGTTCTAGTGTCAAGAGCAAGATCGATGTGATTCAAGGTTTTCATTTTCTTCAATTATGTATTTCATTATTTGTTAGAGAAAATAAATGCATGAATATGATGAACATTAAAGAAATGACAATAATAGTAATGATAATTTTCCTAAAAAGTTAAACTATAGGCATACAATAAGTTTGGAATAATGCCATATGGTTTGAACCAGTCAAGGTAATTATTTGTAAAATTCTATTATTATTATTATTATTATTATTATTATTATTATTATTATTATTATTATTATTTTTAATGTATTGCTATAATCATTTATATATATTTGTCTGTAGATTTTTTTTATATCAGAATTAAATTAATGCATTTTTTTCAACTTCAGTAAACTTTAAAGAAGGCTTCTCAGCTTTGCTGACATGTCTTTATTAGTAAATACCTGCACCCCCCATATAATAACAGTTTTGGAGCATCATTATACCAATACTGTGTTATTACTGAAATGTATGAATTAATTGACAAATAGGCATTACCATCCCCCTTGTCAATAGGATATACAGTCTGAATGGCACAATACAGATTTCTAACAAAAGTTACTCTAGCATTATTATTGTCAAAGGAGTTGTACAGGATAAGGCGGGATTCACACGACAGGGTTTCCCGGCCGGGAGCCGGCCGTTCATAAATCGTCCGGCACCCGGCTGCATTAGGAATAATAGACCCCTAATGGGGCTATTCACATGACCGATTTTTTGACGGCTGGGAAAACCGGCCGTCAAAAAATAGGACATGCTCTATTTTCGGCCGGGTGCCCGGCCGCCCGGCTCCCGTAGAAGTCTATGGGGCCGGGTAATACACGGCCATCACCGGAATGTGTCCCGAGTGATGGCCGGGTCTACCGTCGCTCGCGCACTCTCTCTCCTCCTCCTCACAGTGTAGAGTGCATGTGAGGAGAAGGAGGAGGGTCTTTTATTGCTCGCTGTAGGAGTCGGAATCCCCAATCCCCTGCCGGGGATTGGGGATCCCGCTACAGGAGAAGTGCGTGACTGCACTGTCCATATATGGACACAGCGAAGTCACTCACTTCTGCAGCGGAGTCCCCGACTCTATGGCCGGGGATTCCGCTACAGGAGAAGTGCGTGACTACACTGTCCATATATGGACACAGCGAAGTCACGCACTTCTGCAGCGGAATCCCCGACTCTATGGCCGAGGATGCCGCTACAGGAGAAGTGAGTGACTACACTGTCCATATATGGACACAGCGAAGTCACGCACTTCTGCAGCGGAATCCCCGACTCTATGACCGGGGATTCCGCTACAGGAGAAGTGAGTGACTACACTGTCCATATATGGACACAGCGAAGTCACTCACTTCTGCAGCGGAATCCCAGACTCTATGGCCGGGGATTCCGCTACAGGAGAAGTGAGTGACTACACTGTCCATATATGGACACAGCGAAGTCACTCACTTCTGCAGCGGAATCACTGACTCTATGGCCGGGGATTCCGCTACAGGAGAAGTGAGTGACTACACTGTCCATATATGGGTGGCATCACCTACAGGGGGCAGGGTGGCATCACCTACAGGGGGCAGGGTGGCATCACCTACAGGGGGCAGGGTGGGTGGCATCACCTACAGGGGGCAGGGTGGGTGGCATCACCTAGAGGGGGCTGGATGGCATCACCTACATGGGCAGGGTGGCATCGCCTACAGGGGCAGGGTGGCATCGCCTACAGGGGGCTGTGTGGCATCACCTACAGGGGGCTGTGTGGCATCGCCTACAGGTGGCTGTGTGGCATCACCTACAGGGGGCTTGGTGGCATCACCTACAGGGGCAGGGTGGCATCGCCTACAGGGGGCTGTGTGGCATCACCTACAGGGGGCTGTGTGGCATCGCCTACAGGTGGCTGTGTGGCATCGCCTACAGGGGGCTTGGTGGCATCCCCTACAGGGGGCTTGGTGGCATCACCTACAGGTGGCTTGGTGGCATCACCTACAGGGGGCTTGGTGGCATTACCTACAGGGGACTTGGTGGCATTACCTACAGGGGACTTGGTGGCATTACCTACAGGGGGCTGGGTGGCATTACCTACAGGGGGCTGGGTGGCATTACCTACAGGGAGCTGGGTGGCATTACCTACAGGGGACAGGGTGGTATTCCTACAGGGGGCTGTGTGGCATCGCCTACAGGGGGCTGTGTGGCATCGCCTACAGGTGGCTGTGTGGCATCGCCTACAGGGGGCTTGGTGGCATCCCCTACAGGGGCAGGGTGGCATCACCTACAGGTGGCTTGGTGGCATCACCTACAGGGGGCTTGGTGGCATTACCTACAGGGGACTTGGTGGCATTACCTACAGGGGACTTGGTGGCATTACCTACAGGGGGCTGGGTGGCATTACCTACAGGGGGCTGGGTGTCATTACCTACAGGGAGCTGGCTGGCATTACCTACAGGGGGCTGGGTGGCATTACCTACAGGGGGCTGGGTGTCATTACCTACAGGGAGCTGGGTGGCATTACCTACAGGGGACAGGGTGGTATTCCTACAGGGGGCTGGGTGGCATCACCTACAGGGGGCAGGGTGGCATCGCCTGCAGGGGGCTGTGTAGCATCACCTACAGGGGGCTGTGTGGCATCACCTACAGGGGGCTGTGTGGCATCACCTACAGGGGGCTGTGTGGCATCACCTACAGTGGGCTGGGTGGCATCACCAACAGGGGGCTGGGTGACATTACCTACAGGGGGCTGGGTGTCATTACCTACAGGGAGCTGGGTGGCATTACCTACAGGGGACAGGGTGGTATTCCTACAGGGGGCTGGGTGGCATCACCTACAGGGGGCAGGGTGGCATCGCCTGCAGGGGGCTGTGTAGCATCACCTACAGGGGGCTGTGTGGCATCACCTACAGGGGGCTGTGTGGCATCACCTACAGGGGGCTGTGTGGCATCACCTACAGTGGGCTGGGTGGCATCACCAACAGGGGGCTGGGTGACATTACCTACAGGGGGCTGGGTGGCATTACCTACCAGAGGGGCTGTGGCATTATCTACAAAGGGCTGTGTGTGGCAACAAATTTAAATGAAATTCATTCGATTTTAAAACGAACAGGGAAAAAAACGGATGCAAATCGGGTCCAAATCGGCAGGTAAAAACGGCAACTCGGCCCGGAACGGAATCGGAAAGGATGCAAAATGGATGCAAGCCGGCCGGGAAAATCGGCCAAAAACGGACGATTTCCCGGCCGACATTCGGACCCTGTCGTGTGAATGAGGCCTAAGAAAGAAATGACTGCTTTCTTCCGGAAACAGCACCACACCTGTCCATGGGCTGTGTCTGGCATTGCAGCTCAACTTTACTAAACTACATGGGACTGTGCTGCAATACCAGAAAAAAACCTGTGACTTGTCTATGAATTAAAAAAAATGGCTGCTTTATTCCAAAATAAGCACCATACCTGTCAGGTGCTTATTTTGGAATAAATCAGCCATTTTTTTCATTCTAGACAATTCCTTTAAGTATTTACTAAAACAGACAAGTCAGGAGAGCTACAGGTGCTCTTTAAAGGGAACCTGTCACCAGCATTTCACCTATTAAGGCAGCAATACCTGGTAGTAGTGGGTGAAAAATCATTTCTATATAACCTATAATTGTCTTCTTAGTCGGCTCCGTAGCTTTAGTATTCAGTATTTTAGTGTTCCGACACCGTATGCTAATGAGCATAAAAGAGTCAAATCTTCGTTTGAAAAGAGTCATATCTTCATTCCTCAAGTCTTTCCGAGTTTACCCCGCCTTCTTACTTTTGATTGACAGCTGCTCGCCTTCCCCCAGCACACAAAATCCTGCGCTTGTGCATTGATGTCGCCTTCTGGGATGTGCGCACAAAGGGACACCGGATTATTACAATAAAAGGCGCAAAATGTTTGCAGACCATTATTTACAGTCGGAGGAGGAGTTTAGGAGAGGGGAAAACGGCAATGAACTTTTTATAGCAGCGGCCAGTGAGGGTTAAGTAAAGTTCAATAGGTGAAATGCTGGTGACAGGTTCCCTTTAAGTCCATTATGATCTTTAAGTCCATTATGATGTACAGTATGCAATTCACATTTTTGTAAACTTTGTAAATATTTCATTACAAAAAATAAAGCAATCTGCAAAAATGTTGGAAAATGTATACTTATTTTTCTCATAAATTTATAATTGCTCTGGTTTTCCACTAATAAAAATCCCTGTAAGTTCCTAATAAAGAAGAATAGGAAATCTACTATAAATTTAGGTAATATTCACATTAAAGTGAACACTCTCCAGGACCGTGTTTCTAAATAAAACATACAGAAACCCTGTGCCTTTCACAAGACTCATTTTAACAACTGCTTGACTGTATTATAGGACTGTATTTTACTACAAGTGTTGATTACATAATTATTTCAAATTGTTTCGAGATGAAAAGGGAACATATCATGGAAAAAAAAAAAAGTATATGTTATATGGTGAGAAGCCTATTTTATATATTATATAATACCAAAACAAAGGTAGCATTCATTGGTAAGAGAGGAGAAGGAGATTGCAAATGCTAATATTAATATTAGAAAAGATGCATTCTCTGGCTCTGGATAAAAATACATCATAAAAGTATACTTTTTGAAAAAAAATTCTGCCTCCAAAGTCCAGGTACTGCCCCTCTATCTCCAGCTATCCTGACAAAGAGATATCTGCCTTCTCTTATAACTTACTACAAGGCTACCTCCTATACCTCAGGTCCCAACCTTATGTTATTTAGAGAGTGAAGATAGCGGCAGCCAGCCATACAGTCAATAAAAAGTAGTATTACATGGCAGCTATTCAAAATAATGGCCAACCATATAATACATGGACGGGCTCTGGGTGCATCAGATTGAGAGGCGCTCTACTCTGTCTCATAGATGAAGGACCAAGCGAATCCCCCACGCCCAATGACGCTCATATGTCCTAATATTGCATATGAAAAGTGGTTGTCATCAAGAAACAACACCTTTAATGTAAAAAAGAATTCAACATTAATGACAATCGTAATAGAGTATGACAGATGGGTCAATGGATACTATTCATTCAAATGCATTGAAATGGATATCAAAAAGCTCATTTTAAAATTAGTGTCATTTTATTTATTTTGTGTTAAAGGGGTTGCCCAGTCCCAAAAAGTTGATTGTCTATCCTCAGGATAGGCCATCAATATCTGATCGGTTGGGGTGCGACTCCCGGAACCCCCACCGATCAGCTGTTTTCAAGGGGCCGCAGCGCTGTTACATGCTGCTTCCTCTTCTTTTCCTTTACTGCTCACAGTGTGAATCCTTGACACACTTTTATCGGCAGTTCACAGTATTACAGCCTACCCCCATTAAAGTGACTTGTAGAAGGCTGTAATACTGTGAACCACCACTACAAGTGTGCCAGTTATTCACAGTGGGAGCAGTAAAGGAAAAGAAGCGGAAGCAGTGCTCGTATGAGCGCTGTGGCCCCTTGAAAACAGCTCATCGGGGGGGGGTGCCAGGAGTTGGACCCCGACGGATCAGATATTGATGGCCTATCCTGTGGACAGGCCATCCATTTTTGGGACTGGACAACCTCTTTAATTTATGTTTTACAAGATTGAAAAACTCATGGTTAATTTTAAGTGTTTCTTTGTTTACAATAATTTTATATTACATTACACTCTTTTTTAATATTAAATCAATAGAACATCAGATATACAACAGATGAGATTTTACAAAAAGTTAAGGTTTTTATGCCGTTTTCTATTGATGCAATGGATAATGAAGTAATGTAGTGAGGAACTCTCCTTATTCAGTATAACGTATAAAATGTATAATTTAATGCTTTGCTGCTAAAATATTTGAAGCGTCTCTACTGATGTAAATATAGACACCTCAGGCGCTTCTGTTTATATTTTTGCAGGAAGTAAGTCTTTTTTAGTAATAGATAAATAATTGTGAAAAGTTTGCCTTCAAGGAAGTATAATCATTAATCTGTTACTGATTACTTACCTAAGCCAGTAATCAGTAACCTCGGAATGATGGCCATTCACAGTTATATTAACAACAGTGTCAGATGTATACACAAAACCCAGATAAACAGTGCCCTGCATCTCATCGGCTTCTAACAAGTGACACACTGTAAAGACGAATGGACTTCTCCTAATTCAGACTATACATAGTAACGCCTATGGGATATATATGTGGCTTCTTTTGGGGTATTGGCTTGACACATTACAAGGAATGTTTCTGGTCGGAGAGTCAAGAAAACATTATCTTTATTGTGAAATAGTGTTGTCAAGTGGAAATGCTGCCTATTAATCTTATTTTGGAAAGTGAGGATGTATCATGTTAGTTGTCAAGAAAGCAAGATAGTAAAATAGAGAACTATTGTAACAAAAATAACTAGTGATAAATAGAGAATATTCCGGAATTAGGGAAATTGGCCTGTTTCCCCCAATAAATATTTTTTAAGTGAGTGTTCGTTATAAATTAAAAATTATATTGCATGATCTTGGCCCTGAGGTTTTCTAGTGCTGTGTCTATCCTGCTTATTAAAATTATTGCGGATTGGGGGAGGGGACAAAATAGGCTCCAAATGGTTGTACATCTGAAAAAGAAAAAAATGGTCTACATATACATTCTAGTAGTATAGCCCAGAACCATTGGCCTTAACCTGGAGGCAGGGCACTGCTGGGGGCCACTGCCCTTTCTGTTGAATTGTTGTGGTAGCATTGGTCCCCATGCAGATCTCTAACAAGTCCTTACTCTTTATTATAGTCCTATATCATAAAATTGGAAGGGAGTTTTTAAACATATTCCTAGTTTTTCCCTAGAACCCAGATGTTTGAAAAAAACAACAACAATTCCACACATTTTTTTTAAATTCTCACTACATGACTTGCAATGTTGGGGGTGACCTCAATGCACCCCAATTTTTTGTGCATTTCTTTCTCTACACCTAAGGGAAATGCTTGCCTTTCACTCGATTTGCGTGGATACTAGTTGCTGCTGAGAGCGTTTTCTGATTTCTTCCATCAGACAAGACATTGATACGCGCAGGCCGATTGTTTACAAAGCCCCAATGACGTAATCGCATGAAGTTTACTATGTGTTCAGACAGTGATATCTGCCTAGTCATATTGCCTTATGTGATGTCATATACGTCACTATTCTCTAACATTATATACTGGTATACTGTATGGCATATCTAAGCTATTGCTTTTGATATTTTAGCATATGACATATTTGATATCATTAGAACTGTAATAACCTATTCAATAAATGTAACAATTCATTTATAGTTTAAAGAGGCTCTGTCACCAGATTATAAGTGCCCTATCTCCTACATAATGTGATCGTCGCTGTAATGTAGGTGACAGTAATGCTTTTTATTTAAAAAAACAATCTATTTTCACAACGTTAGGAGCGATTTTGGTTTATGCTAATGAGTTGCTTAATGCCCAAGTGGGCGTATTTTTACTTTCGACCAAGTGGGCGTTGTACAGAGGAGTGTATGACGCTGACCAATCGGCATCATGCACTCCTCTCCATACATTTAGACAGCAGAATCGCGTTCTTACTAGAACATGATCTGCAGCCACATACACAGCGATTCTGCTTGATTAACGTTAATCCAGTGTCCTGATAATGAATACACATGACCATCCAGCCTGGACGTCATGTGTATTCAGAATCCTGACACTTCTGACTCTTTTCTGTGAGATTCCAGCAACGGATACGAAATCTCGCGAGATTACGGAGGTAAACGAGATTTCGTTTCCTTTGCTGTAAATCTCACAGAAAAGATTCAGAAGTGTCAGGATTCTGAATACACATGATGTCCAGGCTGGATAGTCATGTGTATTCATTATCAGGACACTGGATTAACGTTAATCAAGCAGAATCGCTGTGTATGTGGCTGCAGATCATGTTCTAGTAAGAACGTGATTCTGCTGTCTAAATGTATGGAGAGGAGTGCATGATACTGATTGGTCAGCGTCATACACTCCTCTGTACAACGCCCACTTGGTCGAAAGTAAAAATACGCTCACTTGGGCATTAAGCAACTCATTAGCATAAACCAAAATTGCTCCTAACGTTGTGAAAATAGATCGTTTTTTCTAAATAAAAAGCATTACTGTCACCTACATTATAGCGCCCATCTCCTTATGTGGGAGATAGGGCACTTATAATGTGGTGACAGAGCCTCTTTAAGACCTCCAAACCAAATAGCTGATATTTTTTTTTTCACTGATATTTACTGCTTTTTCCATAATATAGATAGTATGCTAATGTACTGTATATGTTCCTGAAAATGCTATCGCCTCCTGAACACAAATATATGAAAAATACAGTACCATGCGGTATCCTTTAGGGATGTGCAAACTGCACCACTAAGTTCTGTGTGGCACCATGTTTTTTACTGACTGTTCCCGTATGGTGTTCATTAGGCTATGTTCACACGCAAAGTCAAAAACGGCTGAAAATTACAGAGCTGTTATCAGAGAGAACAGCCTCTGATTTTAAGCCGTATTTGAAGCTGAAAATGTTTTTTGAGGCGTTTTTTCTAGACGTTTACGGAGCTGTTTTTCCATTGACACAATGAAAACGAGCTCCAAAAACAGCACAAGAAGTGTCATGCCCCTTTTCACTGGGCGTTTTTTTACGTACCGTTTTTTAAAACTACGGCGTAAAAAAAACGCCCCGTCTGAAGAAAACGCCATTTTTCCCATTGAATTCAATGGGCAGATGTTTGTAGTCGTTCAGCTACCGTTTTTTCAGGCCTGAAAACACAGCGTGTGAACATACCCTTACAGTACCGAATTTTTCCGTTTTGTTCTGTATGATCTCCATGTGAGAACAGATAGCGAAAATTAAATTTTTCAATCTGTTTTTTTCAGTTGATGCACCTGTAGTTTAGAGATGATAAATGTTACTCGTACCGTACCTGCACAGAGACTTCCCACGGATGTGTAAACACGTGCGTCAATGAAGATATTAGTCTCGATTGACATTTGTGGGGAAAATAGGCATTTATTTGACATCTGGTGCACAAAAATATATATGGTCAACTCATCAGATTCTCAATGTAAGGGATTCACTATGCACGGATTAACTCAGAGATCATTTCCAGTGGTAACACAAGGGGAAAAAAATTGGTCAAGCAATGAATAAATATTTTTGAAAGCATGTTAAGAGTCCATACGCTGTATAGCAGAAAAAATGTAGTTGTCACAGCACATGACATAAATGTGAAGTCCTGGGTGTAAGCCTCAAAGGGACACAATCCAAACCCCCACAACAGGTATCCACAGATTGTCTATCTCCTCTCTATTTTGCATGCCGCTTTCTTTTTTATATACAGCAGGACATGGACTGTATATATAAAACAGAGCAAACATACAGCAATACACAAAGTTAAGGAAACGCACATAGGAAAACATTATTGCTATATTTCACATTTACTATTGTCGTACAATATGTAGCTAGTAGGGATCCATATAGATAATATAGCACCTTTAGCTATGCAGGATGAAAAGTTGCGATGAAAGTGATACTTCAGACCAAAATTAGCCTGGTCTTTAAGGGGTTAAATAAATGTAGTAATAATGAAAAAGCTGTGTTAAGTAGTTACTAAGGCTTCCTTTGTCTAATATTACATTCTTTTAAATGGCCAGGAATCTTTCAGTGTGACAAATTTGTAATAATAAGGGACATATTTTATAGTTGTCCTTTAATAGCTGAGTAAAAGATGGAAATAATTATAATAATAAAAATAAAAAAAAGGAATGTGTTGTTGGATTCTGTATATGAACATTGGCCTGCATGAAGCCATTAATGACATGTAATTAATATCATAGGCATTTGTACTTTTTATTTTGCCCTGTGGAATCTCTCTACTTTACATTAATACATTTTTTTCCTTGCATAATATTTCATTATAAAAAAAAAATACTTTTAATGGGAATAGAACATCTTTTGTATAAAATTATCCTCAATAGATTGATACTCCTCAGCCCCTGGCTCCACAGTGAGAATATATTGTGGATCGCTGCGAGTGTTAGGGTATGTTCACACGGCCTATTTACGGACGTAAATCGGGCGTTTTTGCCCCGAATTACGTCTGAAAATAGCGCCTCAATAGCGCTGACAAACATCTGCCCATTGAAAGCAATGGGCAGACGTTTGTCTGTTCACACGAGGCGTATATTTACGCACCGCTGTCAAATGACGGCGCGTAAATAGACGCCCGCGTAGAAGAAGTGACCTGTCACTTCTTTGGCCGTAATTGGAGCCGCTATTCATTGACTCCAATGAATAGCAGCGCTAATTACGGCCGTAATTGACGCGGCGTTCAAGCGCCTGCACATGCCGGTACGGCTGAAATTACGGGGATGTTTTCAGGCTGAAACATCCCCGTAATTTCAGCCGTTACGGACCCCCGCCGTGTGAACATACCCTTACCCTACAGGGCGGGGGCATATTTTCTGTAATGGCATGTTTCAGAAAGTCCAACGATGTCTGATGTCAGGGAAGAAGGGAACTAATAATGTGGTGGTCAGTTATTGGACAGATATAAAGAAGGACGATTGATCTTATATTTTCTTTTGAAGAGCATGTTCAGCAAGATTCTCCTATTAAAAAAATCAGGAACATAAGTTTAAAATGCTGAGCCCCATAACAAACTTTTAAGATCATGGCTCCACAACCATCGTACACATGACAATCGTTGCATATTATGTATTATTGCCATCATTGTTAACCTGCGGGAGGTACATAAGTTCTCATTTTTACATTCTATTTCATGCACCTGCAATTTTGCCACTGCAAAAATATGACATTGTACTCATAGAGAAAGCCTGTGAGTCCTGCTTCCCCCACCCACACAGAGTGATTGACAGGTCTCCATCTATACAAACTCTTAGCAAGAACTGCTGTCAATCACTCTGTATGTGGGCGGGGAAAGCAGGACTCACAGGCTTCCTCTCTCAGTCCTAGCAGCATTTAAACATCTTATCATATGGAAATATTGAAACGTATTATAGAAAATTATATGTCCCCCGAGTGCAGTGTTTCCTCCTCTGTCCTATGCTGCCCTCAGATAAGGAAGAATAGGCAGCCTAACAAATCTACTTTACCTGCCCCTTAGCATCTTTTCAGGGAATATGCCACTTCTCCTGGGATGTCTGGGAGATTTCTGGAAAAAGGGGGGATCTCTTGGACTTTCAGGAGTAAAAGTGCAAATCCGCCGCGTGCCAAATATACTCAACTCTCCCCGTTTCTGCAATTCTTTTTACGCACAAGCACCGTCACAAACAATAACCTGATGCTGACCCTAGAATCTGGATTTTATCTGCGGCGATGCCCGTTAGTGAAGAGGAGTGCAGGAAAGGGTAAAGGTGAGTATCTCTACATCATGTAGGACGTCTGTATTAGGGGGTAGTTTGTTCAAGGGTCTGTATTAAGGGGTAGTCTGGTCTAGGGTCCATATATGGGGATAGTCTGGTATGTTGTCTGTATTAAGGGTACAGTCTGTTCTGGGGTTTGTATTTGGTTTAGTCTGGTCTGAGGTCTGTATTAAGAGGGCAGTCTGGTTTGGTGCCTATTGTTTAAGGAGAGTCTGGTCTGGGTTCTGTATTAAGGGGGAATCTACTCTGTGGCCTTTAATATTGGGGAGTCTGGTTTGGGTCTTTATTTCGGGAAAGTCTAGTCTGCAGCCTTTAGTTAGGGGAGTTTGGTCTGCGGTATTTACTTATGTGGAGTCTGGTCTGCAGTCTGTATTAGTTCAGGGGCTCTGGAGCGTCTCTATTTATTATTAAATTCTGGTCTAGGGTCTGTTTTTATTTAAGAGGTCTTGTCTGGGAACTGTCTTTATTTAGGTGGTCTGGGATCTGCATGTTTAGGGGGTCTGGACTGGTGTCCGTAATGATTTAGGTGGTCTGTATTCATTTTGGGTGTCATGATTGGCCAAATGCACAATTTGGGATTCAAATGTCGTATGTTGGAGACATGTCCAATATAAATGGTAGGACATGAGGCAAAAAAATTTGAGTGAGTCCCCTTACAGAATCTCCCTGATGTCACTATCTCAAAATTCCAGATTGTAAAATGTGACTTTTTTTCATTTTGCCTAATTTCAATTAAATACTATATTTCACTATTTAGAACAGCAGATTATCCTAGAATGTGATAAAATTGTCCTTACATATTTTATTCCTCTACTAAACAACATTCTCCTAATAGGAGTAAGCTAAAATCACCTACTAAAAGAAGTAAAGCAACTACCATCTCATTACTCATCGGTCGTGGTCTAAATCATATGGAATGTCATGTTGCACCTTTCATAGTTTTCATTACAGGATTTCCCATATAAAGCCATGAAGCTCATATAATCTTGGCAACTTCACCTGTTAGAATATAATATTAGGCTGCTGTTAATATAGAGGTGGGTTCCTCGTATTAAGGATTTTCCATTTCTTTAATCTAAAGACATGAATTCTCTTCCAGCTCTAATTGATTTTTTTTATGTGTTTTTTCCATCTGGACTGTTTATAGGAATGAGAAATATCCTACTGTAAAATTTAGAGTTTCATCTTACATTTAAGAACACACGCTAATTAATAGAAAACCATTTATTATAATGTTCAAAAGTACTTTGCAGCACAATCTCTATAATATCCAAAAATACCTCACCATCTACTATATCTTGGGCCTCGATCACAAGCCTGTTTCGCAGCTTCGTAAACATTTCAGTTGTTCAAAGCTTAATAAAGCACCGATTGAAGGTTATTGAGCCCTACTGTACCTTCATATGACTTTGATTTCACAAAGAGGCATGCAGGGGATTTTTCTGTTGAATTCCATATAAAGCATTTATGGCACATACTTAGCATAAGACATACTGTGTGTTTGTGTGTGTGTGTGTGTGTGTGTGTGTGTGTGTATATATATATATATATATATATATATATATATATGTGTGTTTTAAGGTCCCCGAAGCCGGGTCCCTAAACCCAGAGCTGCTCTGGCTGGGAAATCCGCTTCTGGAGGAGCCCCTGGCGTCACTATCCAGCATTACCGACACTCTGGCCCGGGGATTCCACTCCTAGAGGGAGCCCCTGACATCACTGTCCATATATGGACAGTGAAGTAAGGGGCTACTTCTGGAGTGGAATCCCGGCCAGAGTGTTGCAGTGTTGCACTCTGGCCAGGGGTTCCGTTCCTAGAGTTAGCCCCTGACATCACTGTCCACATATAAACAGTGACATAAGGGGCTCCTCCAGGAGAGGAATCCCCGACCAGAGCATTTCCGACACTCTGGCCTGGGAATTCGCTCCTAGGGCGAGCCTCTGATGCCACAGTCCATATACGGACAGTGAAGTCAGAGGCTCCACCTGGAGCGGAATCCCGTGCCAGAGCATTGCCGACGCTCTGGCCGGAGATTCCGCTCCTGAAGGAGCCCCTGGCACCACTTTCAACATATCGACAGTGACGTCATGGGCTCCTCCAGAAGCGTAGTACCTGAACCCAGAGATGCCCCAACCGGAAAATCACCGGCTAGAGCGTTGCTGACACTATAGCACAGGGATTCCACTCATAGAGGGAGCCCCTGGTATCACTGTCCATATATGGACAGTGAAGTAAGCGGCTCCTCCTGGAGCGGAATCCCGGCCAGAGTGTTGCAGACACACTGGCCGGGGATTCCGCTCTTAGAGTTAGCCCCTGACGTCACTGTCCATACATAAACAGTGAAATCAGAGGCTCCTCCTGGAGCGGAATCCCTAGTCAGAGCATTGCCGATGCACCGTTGGTAACGCTCTGGCTGTGTATTCCACTCCTAGACTGTGCCCTAATGGCGCTATCTACAGGGAGTGGGTGTAGCGCTATCAAGAGGTTGGGGTGGGTGTGGCGCTATCAACAAGGGTGTGCATTGGGCACTAACTACAAGGGGGTGCAGGTGGCATTATCTACAAGGGGGTGCATGTGGCACTATCTACAAGTGGGTACCTGTGGCACTATCTACAGGGGGTGTGGCACTATCTACAGGGGGTGTGGCAGAGGGTGTGAGGCAATATCTACAGGGGGGTGATACTATCTGCAGGGGCACTGTAGCATTATCTACAGAGGGCACTGTAGCATTATTCTCAGGGGGTGACACTATCTACAGAGGGCACTGTGACATTATCTACAGAGGGCACTGTGGCATTATCTACAGAGTGCACTGTGGCATTATCTACAGAGGGCACTGTGGCATTAACTACAGAGAAATGTGTGGCATCATCTACAGGAAGGTTGTGTGGCACCATCTAAATGGGGACTGTGTATCACTATCTATAGAGAGCAATGTAACATTATCTACAGTCTCAGGGGTGTGGCATTATCTACAGAGGGCACTGTGGCATTATCTACAGAGGGCAATGGGCCATTAACTACAGAGGAATGTGTGGCATCATCTACAGGAAGGTTGTGTGGCACCATATAAAGGGGGGCTGTGTGGCTCTATCTACAGAGGGCACTGTGGCACTATCTACAGGGGGCACTGTAGCATCTACAGGGGCACTGTGGGTGTGGTGCTTTATTTTACAGTGTATGGTGCTATTATATTCAGGGGCACAGTGTATGGTGCTGTTATAATCAAATGTGCAATGTGGGGCACCATGAGAATTTTATCTTAGTTTATAGGTGCAGAAATATTGGAAAAGTGAGGAACTGAAGACATCTCAATGTGAAACCCTGCAGAAATTGGTCGTAGCCAGGAAACATCGTCATGGAGGTCTGGTCCGGATGGAGTAGAAAAGAGGAATAGAACACCTAGAATCTGAGAAGACATCCCCTGTGAGTCACTAAATGTGAATGTTTATTCTGTCTTTGACTGTGTTTAATCAGTACTGTATTCACTGTATGATCTGCAGCAAGATGATTGGCAGTAGAATTCTTTTTGTGGAACACCAACTCCCAGCATATCCCAACCATTGTTCAGGCCATGCTGGGACCTGCAGTTTCACATGGTACAAACTTATATAGCAGGGGTTAAACTGAATTTTTAAGTGAACTCTGTACTGAGCTGCATTTGTGCTTGTGTTGTATATATGTACTGCAATTGGTTCTGGTGCTGCATTTATGGACTAAGCTTGGTTTTGGATTTTGTATTTATGTACTGAGATTGATTCTGGTGCTGTATATATGTACTGAGCTTGGTTCTGGTACTTTATTTATGTATATGCTTTGTTCTAGTGCTGTATATATGTACTAAGCAGGGGTTAAACTCAATTTTTAAATGACCTCTGTACTGAGCTGCATTTTTGCTTGTGCTGTACTGTATATATGTACTGAGCTTTGTTCTGGTACTGCATTTATGTACTGAGCTTGGTTCTTGTGCTGTTTCTATGTACTGAGTTTGGTCCTGATGTTGTATTTATGTACTGAGCTTTGTTCTGGGGATGTATATATGTACTGAGGTGGGTTCTAGTGCTATATGTATGTCCTGAGCTTTGTTCTGCTGCTGTATATATGTACTGAGTTTTGTTCTGGTGCTATATATATACTGAGCTTTGTTCTGGTGCTGTATATATGTACTGAGCTTTGTTCTGGTGCTGTATATATGTACTGAGCTTGATTCTGGTGTTGTATACATGTACTGCACTTTGTTCTGGTGCTGTATATATGTACTGAGTTTGGTTCTGGTGCTGTATACACTACCGTTCAAAAGTTTGGGGTCACCCAGACAATTTTGTGTTTTTCAAGAAAACTCACACTTATATTTATCAAATGAGTTGCAAAATGACTAGAAAATATAGTCAAGACATTGACAAGGTTAGAAATAATGATTTTTATTTGAAATAATAATTTTCTCCTTCAAACTTTGCTTTCGTCAAAGAATGCTCCATTTGCAGCAATTACAGCATTGCAGACCTTTGGCATTCTAGCTGTTAAATTGCTGAGGTAATAGGGAGAAATTTCACCCCATGCTTCCAGAAGCCCCTCCCACAAGTTGGATTGGCTTGATGGGCCCTGCCCTTCTTTCGTACCATACGGTCAAGCTGCTCCCACAACAGCTCTATGGGGTTGAGATCTGGTGACTGCGCTGGCCACTCCATTACAGATAGAATACCAGCTGCCTGCTTCTTCCCTAAATAGTTCTTGCATAATTTGGAGGTGTGCTTTGGGTCATTGTCCTGTTGTAGGATGAAATTGGCTCTAATCAAGCGCTGTCCACAGGGTATGGCATGGCGTTGCAAAATGGAGTGATAGCCTTCCTTATTCAAAATCCCTTTTACCTTGTACAAATCTCCCACTTTACCAGCACCAAAGCAATCCCAGACCATCACATTACCTCCACCATGCTTGACAGATGGCGTCAGGCACTCTTCCAGCATCTTTTCAGTTGTTCTGCGTCTCACAAATGTTCTTCTGTGTGATCCAAACACCTCAAACTTCGATTCGTCTGTCCATAACACTTTTTTCCAATCTTCCTCTGTCCAATGTCTGTGTGCTTTTGCCCATATTAATCTTTTCCTTTTATTAGCCAGTCTCAGATATGGCTTTTTCTTTGCCACTCTGCCCTGAAGGCCAGCATCCCGGAGTCGCCTCTTCACTGTAGACGTTGACACTGGCGTTTTGCGGGAACTATTTAATGAAGCTGCCATTTGAGGACTTGTGAGGTGTCTATTTCTCAAACTAGAGACTCTAATATACTTGTCTTGTTGCTCAGTTGTGCAGCGGGGCCTCCCACTTCTACACACCGTTGTAGGAAATCTTCAGCTTCTTGGCAATTTCTCGCATGGAATAGCCCTCATTTCTAAGAACCAGAATAGACTGTCGAGTTTCACATGAAAGCTCTCTTTTTCTAGCCATTTTGAGAGTTTAATCGAACCCACAAATGTAATGCTCCAGATTCTCAACTAGCTCAAAGGAAGGTCAGTTTTATAGCTCCTCTAAACAGCTAAACTGTTTACTTAGTGCTAATATAATTGCACAAATGTTTTCAAGTGTTTTCTAATCATCCATTAGCCTTCTAACACAGTTAGCAAACACAATGTACCATTAGAACACTGGAGTGATGGTTGCTGGAAATGGGCCTCTATACACCTATGTAGATATTGCATTAAAAACCAGACGTTTGCAGCTAGAATAGTCATTTAGCACATTAACAATGTATAGAGTGTATGTCTGATTAATTTTATGTTATCTTCATTAAAAAAAACTGTGCTTTTCTTTAAAAAATAAGGAAATTTCTAAGTGACCTTAAACTTTTGAACGGTAGTGTATATTTACCTTATCCTAAGGTTAATGTAGATTTAAACAACAGGGACTGGTTCTTTAAAGTTATATTCACGCACAGCAGAATTTTATTCCGGAAACTACAAACAATTTAAAGCTCCTGATCTCTTTCTCTCTTCTGAATGGCTCATTCTGCTTTTACAGCGAATTCAAAACCGTGCTAGATCTGTGGCCGCCTAAACAGAAATCTGAAAACATAGGGTAGTGTCTTCAGAGTTCGGGGGGCTTCACACTTTGTGAACTGCCCGGAGCCCTTGGTATCCTTAATCCGCCCCTGATCACAGGCGTATTTCAGCAGAAACCTTTATTCAGAGATTAAATATGGACGCAAATGACTTGTGACAGTGTGAGCCAGTCTACCCATGGGTTATAAAAGTAATACTCATCTGCGCTGGAAAATTAGAACGTATTTGCTGCAAAAAAAGGACACAAAAATAGATTCTATATGGGAGGGACATTAGATTGTAAACTGTACTGTAAGTAGGACAGAAGCCTAGGACATCAGGACAGTGTATGCATTTTTTATGTTTATTTTTAACAATAGATTAGCAATGGCACAGTTATTACATTTGGTTTTTATTTGCCCACAGTGCTTTGGGTAACAATGAGAAAACATATAGACTCAGAGGACCATTGCGTATACTATCTTAAGGAAAATTTTGTAAATATAAAATAATATAATAATCTATGTGCAAAATGTTCCCCCTAGTGTAAATTTTAAGAATATTAGAAGTCACTGAGGAGTTATGTGGCCATATAAAACTATGAGTTCGCAGACAGAGTGTATTCAGACAGGTCACACAACTCCAAGGTGTATTTATCATTTATAGTAGGGGGTACACTATTCCTTATAATACTTACCTCAGCTGCGGCAGAACCTTTTTTGAAGAGGAGATTCCTGTCCACAAATTGATTGATCGGTGAAATAAAACACTATCACCTTTAAAAAACAAAAAAGCCTGCATCTTCTGAGGTGTGTATTATGATGTTCTGCAGCATCTTAGGTGTGTATTATGATGTTCTGCAGCATCTGAGGTGTGCATTATGATGTTCTGCAGCAACTGAGGTGTGTATTATGATGTTCTGCAGCATCTTAGGTGTGTATTATGATGTTCTGCAGCATCTGAGGTGTGTATTATGATGTTCTGCAGCATCTTAGGTGTGTATTATGATGTTCTGCAGCATCTGAGGTGTGTATTATGATGTTCTGCAGCATCTGAGGTGTGTATTATGATGTTCTGCAGCATCTGAGGTGTGTATTATGATGTTCTGCAGCATCTGAGGTGTGTATTATGATGTTCTGCAGCATCTGAGGTGTGTATTATGATGTTCTGCAGCATCTGAGGTGTGTATTATGATGTTCTGCAGCATCTAAGGTGTGTATTATGATGTTCTGCAGCATCTTAGGTGTGTATTATGATGTTCTGCAGCATCTGAGGTGTGTATTATGATGGTCTGGACAATCCTGTATAATACACACTGCAGCTTCTGAAAAAGCTCTTTTAAAAAAAAAAAACAAGGAAGGGAGCACTTCATCTCAGGCTCTGAAATCAAAATGTGATGTTTATACAATATTATTTACAAACAGGTCAATGCAAAATTAACCCTTTAATGACCTATTTAATGACATATTTTAAGCCTTAAAGAGACTCTGTCACCACATTATAAGTGCCCTATCTCCTATATAAGGAGATGGGCGCTGTAATGTAGGTGACAGTAATGCTTTTTATTTAAAAAAAAAACTATCTTTTTTCACAAAGTTAGGAGCGATTTAAGTTTATGCTAATGAGCTTTCTTAATGCCCAAGTGGGCGTACTTTTACTTTCGACCAAGTGGGCGTTGTACAGAGGAGTGCATGACGCTGACCAATCGGCATCATGCACTCCTCTCCATTCATTTACACTGCACTAGCGATATAGATATATCGCTATGTGCAGCCTCATACACAAGCCCTAACATTACTGTAGTGTCCTGATAATGAATACACATGAGCATCCAGCCTGGATGTCATGTGTACTCAGAATCCTGACACTTCTGAATCTTTTCTGTGAGATTCCGGCAAGTGAAACCAAATCTCGTTTAGCTCCGAGATCTCGCAAGATTTCGTATCCGTTGCTGGAATCTCACAAAAAAGATTCAGAAGTGTCAGGATTCTGAGTACACATGACGTCCAGGCTGGATTTCATGTGTATTCATTATCAGGACACTGTAGTAATGTTAGGGCTTGTGTATGAGGCTGCACATAGTGATATATCTATATCGCTAGCGCAGTGTAAATGAATGGAGAGGAGTGCATGATGCCGATTGGTCAGCGTCATGCACTCCTCTGTACAACGCCCACTTGGTCGAAAGTAAAAGTACGCCTACTTGGGCATTAAGAAAGCTCATTAGCATAAACTTAAATCGCTCCTAACTTTGTGAAAAAAGATCGTTTTTTTAAATAAAAACCATGTAGGAGATAGGGCACTTATAATGTGGTGACAGAGCCTCTTTAACCAAGCTATTTTTTACGTTTTTTCATCATCATATTCCAAGAGCTATAACTTTTTTATTTTTGTGTCAACATAGCTATATAAGGTCTAGTTTTTTGTGGGACAAGTTGTATTTTTTAGTAGCACCATTTTGGGGTACATATAGTTTATTGATTAACTTTTATTAACTTTTTTTTGGGGGGAATAGAAAAAAACCTGAAATTTCGCCACACTTTTTTGCATCCTAAATCTACGCCGTTTATTGTGTGGTATAAATAACACAATAACTTTATTCAGTGGGTTGTTACGATTGCAACGATAGCAAATTTGTATAGATTTTATATGTTTTACTACTTTTACACAGTAAAAACACATTTTTTTTTCACAATTATTTGTTTTTGTGTTTCCATAGTTGAAGAGCCATAACTTTTTTATTGTTAGGCTGATGCAGTTGTGTGAGGGCTTTTTTTTGCGGGACGACTTTTAGTGTTTATTGGTACAATTTTGGAGTAGATGCGACTTTTTGATCACTTTTTATCAGGCAGGATTCACAGAAAACAGCAATTTTTCCATTGTTTTTTATTTTATTTTGTACGGCATTCACCGTGCGGGTTAAATAATGTAATCTCTTTATAGTTTTTTTTTTAATAGTAAAGCATTTTGCAAAGGGAAAAAGTGTGTTTTTCATTTTTTTTTTTGCTTTTTTTTTTTAAATTAACTTTATTAAACTTTTTTTTACTTTTTTTACTAGTCCCACAAGGGGACTTTAATATTCAATCATCCGATCGCTTTTATAATACACTGCAACACTTTTGTATTGCAGGGTATTACTGCCTGTCCGTTTAAGACAGACAGGCATCTGCTAGGCCATGCCTCTGGCATGACCTAGCAGGCACTCACTACAGGCAGACCTTGGGGCCTTTACTAGGCCCCCGGCTGCCATAGAAGACACAGACACTCGGCGATCTTATCGCCGGGTGTCGGTCGGAGAGAGAGGGAGCTCCCTATGTCTCTCCAAAACAACAGATGCGGCGCTCGCTATTGAGCGCCGCATCTGAGGGATTAAACGGGTGAGATCGATACTTATATCGATCTAACCCGTTCGAGCAGGGATGCCCCCAGCCCTCAGCTACCTTTGGTAGCTGAGAGCAGGGATATTTAACGGCTCCCTGCTCTGTTATTAATTCTGATGCAGCGCCGTGAAAAGGCTTATGCATCAGAATAAAGTCCATTAGTGGCCGGCGTGAAAAGGCTTATTGGCGGTCACTAACGGGTTAACTGCTGCTTACACTACTACTACTACTACTAATAATAATAATAATAATAATAATAATAATAATAATAAATAATAATAAAAATAATTAGAATAAGATATATTATTATTATAATTAATAATATTTTGTGTCAACACAGATCAATGCAGAAATCCTTCCACATCTCATCAGAAAACAATGCTTCCACAATCAGAGGCTGTTTTATGGGTCACACTAAGCAAATGTGTCTAAGGGATTAGACCGTGAAAAATGTGTTTGTTTTTGAAGTACAATTGATTACATAGTCAACAGTAAAACATGAAAGGCAGTCTAGTCCTCTGAGAGCAAGGTCCTAAAGACCTTACAAGAACCTTGGGGAGCTCAGTGAGGACTGTACGTATGTATGCGTGGCAATGCTAAAACACTGAAAATATTTTGGGAAGTAAAGTAAAATAATAGTGAAAGCGTACAGTACAATATATACAGAATAACCTTATTACATTGTTATCTTCCAGTGCTGCATTTTATTGATTTTAGTCCACACAAAGCATGTGAATTAGTGTGATGAAGCACTCCGGTTTCGAGGTAAAGTAAGCACATTCTATGTTTATATAATTATGTTGAAGGTCACATTTTGATTATATGCTACATTCTTGCTTTCTAATACAGAACTGACCCCTTCCCAATAATGACATTGATGTACAATAAGGCCATTGGTGTGTTTTATGGATCCAGGAACACTTTATAATACTAAGATACCAGGAAAAATATAGTCACCTGCACAAAACTTTAGATGTATATTACAGAACTACAAAATTGCTATTTTTATAATTATAATAATAATAATAATAATAATAATAATAATAATAATAATAATATACATCAGTTTTTTATTATAAACATATCCTGAAATATTTCAGTTTTTACACTGGCCACTAGAACACATGCAATAGGTTGACATTTCCGATTTTATGCAGCTAACCATACACTAGAGACTATTTTCGGACAACCGTCAGTGCCTTTTTATGACACAAACAAGAGTCACAGGGGTCGAACGACAGCAGATATCTTTGGAAAAGTTGATCTGCCGTGTTAGATTTTTTTGGTCGTTGTAGGTTGCAGTCCTGTAAAGTTATTCATGTCAACCGACAGATCTGCAGTATCAATAGAAGCCCAGACCAGGCCGCAGGTCAAGGCAAATATCGATCAGATATTTGACGCTTTAAAGAGGCTCTGTCACCAGATTTTGCAACCCCTATCTCCTATTGCAGCAGATCGGCGCTGCAATGGAGATAAGAGTAACGTTGTTTTGTTTTTGTTTTTAAAACGAGCTTTTTTGGCCAAGTTATGACCATTTTTATATTTA
Source organism: Rhinoderma darwinii (assembly GCF_050947455.1). NCBI lineage: Eukaryota > Metazoa > Chordata > Amphibia > Anura > Rhinodermatidae > Rhinoderma > Rhinoderma darwinii. The sequence continues at coordinate 583,641,367 of NC_134687.1, read as the reverse complement.
TGTAAATGAGGCTTTCTAAAGTACAACTGGGCGTGTTTAACGTAAAAGTACAACTGGGTGTGTATTATGTGCGTACATCGGGGCGTTTTTACTTCTTTTACTAGCTGGGCGTTGTGTGTAGAAGTATCAGTCACTTCTCTTCACAACGCCCAGCTTCTGGCAGTGCAAAGACACAGCGTGTTCTCGAGAGATCGCGCTGTGACATCACTCACTTCCTGCCCCAGATCCTGCATCGTGTCGGACCAGCGAGGACACATCGACACCAGAGGCTACAGTTGATTCTGCAGCAGCATCAGCGTTTGCAGGTAAGTAGCTAGCTACATCGACTTACCTGCAAACGCCGATGCTGCTGCAGAATCAAATGTAGCCTCTGGTGTCGATGTGTCCTCGCTGGTCCGACACGATGCAGGACCTGGGGCAGGAACTGAGTGACGTCACAGCGTGATCTCTCGAGAACACGCTGTGTCTGCACTGCCAGAAGCTGGGCGTTGTGAAGAGAAGTGGCTGATACTTCTATAAACAACGCCCAGCTAGTAAAAGAAGTAAAAACGCCCCGATGCAACGAACACAATACACGCCCAGTTGTACATAACTTTAAACACGCCCAGTTGTACTTTAGAAAGCCTCATTTACATAAATATAAAAATGGTCATAACTTGGCCAAAAATGCTAGTTTTTTTTAAAAAAAACCGTTACTCTTATCTCCATTGCAGCGCCGATCTGCTGCAATAGGAGATAGGGGTTGCAAAATCTGGTGACAGAGCCTCTTTAAAGAGGCTCTGTCACCAGTTTATAAGTGCCCTATCTCCTACATAATCTTATCGGCGCTGTAATGTAGATAACAGTGGTTTTTATTTTTGGAAAAACTATTATTTTTGAGCAATTTTAGATTTATGCTAATTAGTTTCTTAATTGGTTCCCGACCGCTGGCTGTGTATTTACGGCTAGCGGTCAGCGTCCTTAAAACCCGCACCATAGACTATTTACGGTGCGGGTTTTAACTTGCTGCCCAAGCGATCGGGCAGCTGAATGTCGGGTCTCCGGCAGTCAGTGACTGCCAGGGACCCTGAGGAGAGGATAGAAGCAGCTTTCACTGCTTCTGTCTTCTCCGCTCTCTTTTAAACAGCGCTCAATGCGCCGCTGTCTCTATTGGTCCCGGTGATCATGTGACTGGCCACATGATCGCCGGGTGCCGTTAGTGGCAGACTGCTGCTGGGTCTTACTAGACGCAGCACAGCCCTATTAGTGACAATAGTCACTATGAGAGGGCTGATCTCCCCTGTAACTGGGGCTGCTGTGCAGCCCCAGTTACAGTGGAAAAAGATTGTGTAAAATTAAGAAAAAAATATATATAAAGTCCCCCAAAGGTCTTTTTTGACCTTTGAGGGACAGACCATAGTAATAAAAAAATAAAAGTAAAGTAACGTGCAAAATTTTTTATAATAAATACACATAAAATACCCAACCCAAAAAACATTTCCCCTCCCAATCATTGTCGTAACGCTAGCCCTGACCCAATTACCCTAATATAGACATGTAATATATTAAAATTTACGGTAGACAATGACAAGGTCTATTTTAGGGTAAAAGTATTTTATTACCCAAAAAAAATAACTGAAAAGCAAAAGAGCTTATTTTTTTACTATTATTTTCAAACTTTAAGCCTAAAAATTCTAAAATACCAAAAAAGGTGTGTATAAAAATGATTAAAAAAAGAAACCTGCATTATCTATGGAAAAAAAACGCAAAAATCACGTCACTAGTCCAACAAATAAAAAAGTTATAGCCATTTAACTAACGCGTGCTAAAAATTGCTAAATGGTGTCTGGGTCTGAAGGATCAAAATAGCCCGGTCCTGAACTGGTTAATAGACAACTTTTTTACCAAGTGGGCATTGTAAAGAGAAGTGTATGACGCTGACCAATCAGCGTCATACACTTCTCTTCATTCATGTTTAGCTGTACTCACAGCACAGAGAGATCTTGCGAGATCACGCTGTGCTGTGATTAAGTCCCACAGAAACTTTACAGAAGTGTCGGGAGTGTGAATAGACATCGAATCCTGTCTGGAAGCGATGTCTATTCACTCTCAAGACAGTTCGGTAAAGTTAATGTGGGAGTATGTGTGTAATGTCCGTGGCTGCGGGCTGTCAGCTCCAACCTCCCCTTGACAGCCGCAGCCACGAGTCGGCAAGCGCTGGCCCCAGCCTCCTCCTCAGGAGCCGCCAGCGCTCACATCCACTCACCTCAGCAGGATCCCGTAGGGTGCCCGCTCTTAAAGGGGCAGCACGCGCACCGGACCTCGTAGATGAACTTTGACCCGTGAGTACCCTGGACTTTAAGAGGGGTCCTGCCCCCTAGTTCTATGCCTGAGCATTGTTGTGTTCCCTAGTTTGTCTATGTGATGGCCTCCTAGTGTGTTTCCTGTTCCAGTCCCTGCCCCTGTACCTATACCTGTTTCCAGTTCCTGTTCCTAGCAATCCATACATTCCTGGTCTAGCACTGAGCTGTGCCAAAGTCGTGCCATGCTGGATCCACGTCTGACCTGCTTCACCTCGCCTGACGTCCACCTGATACTTAGTCTCAGCCGAGCCTGTCCTGCTGCTGTCTGAGCTGCCACAGGTACCTATAGAACTATAGACTCTCACCTGCTCCCTGTTGGCAAGCTGCCTTACCGCCAGGGCGGTATGGCCCAGTGGGTCCACAGACCCTTCGTGACAATTTGACAGCACAGCGTGATCTCACGAGATCACGCTGTGCTGCGAGAACAGCAAAAATGAATGAAAAGAAGTGTATGACGCTGATTGGTCAGCGTCATACACTTCTCTTTACAGCTCCCAGCTAGTAAAAAGTAAAAACACGCCCAGTTGTCTATTGAGAAACTAATTTTCATAAATCTTAAATTGTTCATAACTTGCTCAAAAATTATCGTTTTTCAAAATAAAAACCACTGTTTTCTACATTACAGCACCTATCAGATTAGGTAGGAGATAGGACATTTATAATCTGGTGACAGCCTTTTTAACCTATGAATTGGTCGTCCAGAACGACAACCCTTACAGACCAACCGTCAACAAAAAGTCATTCAGAGAACATCTGTGTGAAATCCCTAATGTATGACCAACTTTACTTTGCTGTGTAGACTCGGACAGAGTCAGCAAAGGGCAGGGGATTTACTGACAGCTCTATTGTACTGCTGGAGTCCTAGATAAGGCAGGGCAGCAGCACTTTATACTATATACACTGCTAAGCTTCTATATATACTGTAGCTCCACTGCCACTCCTTGGTCTCTGGTCTTATTTTTAATATTTTACTAGAGATTATTTAGTCTATTGTCACTTTTCTGTCCATTAAAGAGGTATTCCTAGAATAGACATTTACTCGCTGATCGCTGGGGTCCCCACTGCTGAGACTTCCCCCGACCACTAGAATGGGATCTGTCGTGTAAGTCAATGGCTCACAATATATTAGGCTTAAATTTAGACGAGTGTTCCAACAGACACTCACGCCAGGAACTTTATCCAGCATCCTAATCAGGAGATTTCATACTTATATATATCGAGAGAGGAGAAATAACACACAGAAGCTGCTGGTATGCTCAAAATACTCCCCTGGTGGTTTATTGCCAAACTCAATTATAATAATATCATTCAAAAGGGGTGTAGACTTGAGGTTAACCAATCAGAGGCAATGTGACAATATTTCTTATTCAGCTAGTAGCAGACCATAAGAATATTTCAATTGCATAATTATAATTATTCATTAAAATGCTGACATCAGGTAACACCTGGAGACAAGCATATAATGGCGTTTTGTTAGTGTTTCATTCTCATGGGGGAATTTGTTGCGATAATGAGAAATAGTTGCACTTTATGTATGGGCATTCAGCCAACCCGCTACAATGGGGTATGAGAACCATATTATGAACACATGAAGATAAGACTCCAATGAAAACCAGCTCCATTTACGTCCGTAAAAGACACCGCGAAAAACGCGTGCACTTGTCAAAACGTCTGAAATTAAGGAGCTGTTTTCGCCATAAAACAGCTCCGTAATTTCAGACGTAATTGGCGTTGCCGTGTGAACATACCCTTAATCAACAATATAGTTAAAAATATATATATTTTAGGACCGATTCTTTAACATTTTGAACATTGCCATCATTCGGTGGATCATCCAAAGTAAGTTGTTAATTCAAGCCTATTGGATCCATAGGTTACAAACCTTGGATCCATTGGGAGTGGAACCGTGAACCTGATGCAATTATTATTTTATAGTGATGTAGAAATATTTGTTTAGACGATTACTACTATTATGTTTTTATATTTGGCATATTACTATACACAAAACATTACCGTTTGATTGGTATATTGATCACATAACACATATTATTAAACCCACTATAGATAATGATGTCTACCTGACACAAATTATCCAAAGCAACACCTATACACAGAAACAATGTGACGGTTCAAAGTATGAAGGCATAAAACGCCATCTTTATAACAGAAGGGGACAAATTACAGGAAGAAACTAAGTGGAACACTGTATTGTTATTACTGGGTAAAAGAGGGTTAATATATAAGATAAATAAGAAAGCATTTTATGAGTATTCCAGTGTCCACATTGTTAATTTCTCTACCCAGATGTGTATGTTATATGGAGGCTCTATTGAACATGAGATCTAGAATTGGAAGGGCATCAAAAATTCTAAACCCTAAGTTCATAGGACAGATGATATGATGGACTTTTAATTCATGGGTTAGCATTGTTGTCTTGTAGAACTAGGCTTTTATATATGAGAAATGTGACATCCAGGTTGGAAACGTGTGACATCCAGCTTGGAGACATGTGACATCCAGGTTGGAGACTTGTGACATATATAGAGTGCTAATGTAGGTCTCCACCAGAATAAACGATTTCAACTATTTAACTTTAAACCAAACCTTCCAACACTGGGCTGTACATTTACTTTGCTTGTGATAGGTTTCCCGTATTACTCTGCCAAGAATGCAATCTAAATTAAACACTAAGTTATGTGTCACCCAAAATGGCTATTAAAAAGTGCCGTAAAAAGTACATATAGTCCTGCAAAATACTAGATTTCAGTTATGACAATGAAAAATGAAAATTGTTATGGGTGCTGGAATGCGGTGAGGAAGTTTAGGAGCTTACAGCATGGAGTGGGGGCCCATGGCCACCCAATGTACATTGCAGATTTGTCACGTTTTTTGCCGGCAAAAAGCACGAAAAAAACGGCATTATGTATGTCCTGCAAAGGACCAGCAAACATAACGTGAGATGACTTTATATTTGCAGTTCCTGTTATTGTTGTAGGACCTGCAGGTCATATGACAATGTAGGCAGGTCCTAGTACAGCAGCAAGACTCCATAGAGAAGACTGTGAGCTGCTATGTAAGTATATGGGGTCTGCATTAGTTTAAGGGGGCTGGGCCTGTAGCTAGAGCCCCCTGTGCCCCTGTGGCGGTCCCTGTAGATAGGGCCCTATGTGGCATTCCCTGTAGATGGGACCCTATCTACAGGGAACGCCACATGTGGTCCTATCTACAGGGAACACCAGATGGGGCCCTATCCACAGGGACCACCACAGGGGCACAGAGGGCTCTATCTACAGGGAACGCCACAGGGGCACAGGGGGCCCTATCTACAGGGACCGCCACAGGGAGCTCTAGCTACATGGAATGCCACAGGGGGCCCTATCTACAGGGAACGCCACATAGGGCCTTATGTGGCGTTACCCTGTAGATAGGACCCCATGTGGCGTTCCCTGTAGATAAGGGCCCCCTGAGGCGTTTCCTGTAGATCAGGGCCCCTATATAGGGGACACACTAAAAAGAATGAAGAAAATGAATGAACAATATTAGTAATGGGCGAAAATATAAAGAAAAATATATGAGTTTTTCATGTTTCGAAAACATGGAATGAACAGATTATCTTTGTAGTTAATGAGAAAATAAAAACAAATTCCATAGAAACAGATGTGTAATTATTTTCCTGTGCTTGATAGACCTGGAATGAACACATTCCCTTATAAACTACACATATATCGTGTTCATTCCAGGTCTATCAAGCACAGGAATTTCCTAAGGCGTCTGTTTATATGGAATTTGTGTTTATTTCCTCATTAACTACAAAGAAAATCTGTTCATGCCATGTCTACCAAACATCAAAAATTAATTATGCCCTTTTTTATATTTTCTTCCCATGAGTAATAATGTTCATTCTTTTTCTTAATTCTTTTTAGTATGTCCCCCTATATAGTCCCCTGTAGTTAGTTCCCTATAGTCTTCTGTATTTCTCGTTCCCTGTATAGTCCCCTATGTAGTGCCCTATAGTGCCCAGAGTAGAAGGAAAAAAACAACACATTGTCTTACCTGTCCCGTTGCCCCGCCATCCTCCAGTGACATCAGTCCTCCTCCATCGGAACGATGCAGCAGCGCGATGATGTCATCACCATTGACTGCATCATCACTAAAGCGCCGAATGGCGAGGTATCATGTGCCTCGCCAGGGCAGCGCTAGTCAACTCAATTGTATCCGCGTCCTAAGGACGTGGATACAATTGAGTGCAGGGGACCGGTTTCGGCTTCCCGCTTCACCCGGTTCTGCGAACCGGCTGTCATTTTAACAACCGGTACAGGAGAACCAGGGTGAACCAGCCGGATCCCTCCCCTGGCCCAGGGGCATATGGTGTACTTAATCCACAACGTAGTATACTGTAAGTTCCCACTAGTGGCATGTACAGATAGCTAAACATTTATTGTTCAACGCTACAGAACTGCAGTACATATACAGCTCTGTTCCAGAAAAATGAAGCTCCGACCGCTATAAAGATATGTAAGAAAATTAATCACCACAGAATTTTGGATCTAAAATTCTATGGTTAAATGGTGGAGATTCAATATAGGATCAAAAGTGGCTGCATCCTTAAAGGATTAAATTATGAGCCCTATTGCAGACAGGATCTAATGATGTGATGTAATTTCCACCCCCTGTAAGAAATTTTGCAGCGTTTCCGCAGCAAATTAAGCAGTACATCAGAAAAATGCAGCAAATCAGTCCATTTTCCGCAGCAATAATTGACATACTGCAGAACTAAAATTGCGCACTGCAGGTAAGTTTCTGGACTGAATTTTTCTGCAGTGTGTGGATGACATTTGTTAAGTCTCACCCACTTTGCTGCTACTGTATTTTGCTGTGTACTTTCTGTCTGCAATTCCGGACGGAAAATATGCAGCAATTCCGTTACGCGTGGACAAGCCCTAAGTCAGCATATGCTGACAAAGTTAAATAAAATTTGCAGGTGCTAATCTGCTGTGACTACAATGCAAAGCAAACAAACACAAAGATGCAGCCACACTCTGCGGGCGCTAAGATATAAGCAAACATTGGATATATGGATTATTTTAAATAGCATTACTGCTATTCTATCTATTGAGAGTTATTACAAAAATATGTCACAGCTGTATAAGACTGTGTTCACACGTTGCAATCAATTTGCATCTTCTGCCACAATTTTGAAAAACTGCAAAAAATGTAAAACTGACTACGACATGTAAACACAGCCTAAGCAACAAGAAATACATACATAAAACAAATAAATAAATGCAACGTAAATAAGTTGAATAACCCCATGTATTATATTTTTTGGAGTGATATTTTTGTTCTTAGATTGTAACATTTCTAAACTCATACAATAATTTATTTTCCCTAGGAGTGCCTGCACAAATAGCTGTAGTTTGGCCAAAAACTGTGCAGTAAAACCGCATATGGTTTTACCGCAAATTGCTGCTGATTTCCCATTGTGAATTTTGGCCATACAGCTCGTACAGGTGAAGTACATTGAAACCATGTGCTTAACCTGTACACGCCATGCGGTCGAGAACGAATAGTTATTTCTGTACAGGGTCTCTAATTAAATTAAGATTCATATAGGGTTAAATATTTATTTTACATTTTATTTTTATTTTAGCATTTACGTTATTTAAGTTCCATTTATTCTATAATTTACCACTGTACTAGTTATCTTAATATACTTAGTCCCTCTGCGTAATTTGTGTGTACATTTGAGATTCCAAAGTTGTTTGCATTATTTTATAATCACGGACCATTAGGCTTAAGAATATGTAAACTTTGAAACTATGTTCTAGGCAAATAATAAAAGTTTCAAACTTTTATTGACGATCCCAGCCACTGGTGTGTTCATTGAATGTCACATTTCTCTTCATGACAAGGACTGTACTGCTAAACACCTGCAGGAGAGTGCTGGTTTATCCTTTAGGGAAACTGGACTTTAATTCTCTGGAGGATCCAGGAGTAAATGTGATTTTCCTGAACAACTCATAACTGTGGTAAAGGACACAGGGTGCAATGACCTCATCCAGTTCTTGTACAAAAACAAATAAGATGTTGAGTGAAGTCTCCAAGTCTGGCTGTAATATACATGCTAAGTGACAAATAAATGTTACAGCAAAGATGCTTGTATTTTTAAATGCAATAATATATTCTTTAATTTACGATGAATGGATGAAAGCCAGGCTGGAAAAATGCATATTAATAAAATTGCATAATAATAATAATTATAATAATAATATTTTAAAAACACCTCCACTTGATGTACGTTGTCTAAATTTCAGATCAAATATTATTTTTCACTTATTCTATGCCCATTTTTTTTCAACCTCTATAACCTTGGAGGATCTACCTAAGGCATTATTTAAATTGCAGTGTGCACAGAGAGGGTTAGGCCCCACCTACGGCTCTCTACTATGGGGCTCTAGGTACCCCTGTGTGCCATCATGACCCAGAGACATACTTCTTTGGATGTAATCTAAATTAGAGGCATATGTAGGTCAATACAGCCCCACGGGCTACTATGGGTGGCGTATTACATCTTTGTATATCTCTGAGCATGTAAGGAGCCATTATACGGCCATGTGTAGGAACCTTAAAGGACAACTCCTAGAAGATCTACTATAGATTAAATGCCTTTTAGTGGGCTTTCCAAATGTAAAACATAGGAAAATAACACGTGCAAAGGTGCAGCATTCTGAAAGAAGAGCTTCAGTGCCTGTGAACCCATGACAACTCTGCCTGCACTGTGCTCTGGCAGCTGAGTACTCATAAAATTCTGCCTCTGCAAACAGCTACAACATGTCTAGGGGCAGGGAGCTTTCAGTGCGGTCTCAGATCTGTCCTTGTGAGCTACTACATGGGCACGCCTAGTTCCATTGAGTTTGCATCAATGAAGCCAACTCATCCGTGCAAATTTTAACACAATGCACTATTAATATTACAACTTTCAAGTTGCCTAAGCCTAAAAATAAGTGTATTATATATAGTATATGATCATGAAGCTACAAACAGAAATTTTACAAAATGTCTTTCCCCTTCTGCAAAACGTTCATCATTGTCATATAAAAAAAGCCAAGACTAAAAATATTATTTTTGTCCTAGACAACGCAGCAATTCCAAGTAACTATGGAGATTATCTAACAAGTGGTTTACTTAGTGCCCCCAGGCTGTCAGCGCATACTGTTTAATTTATACAGCTACTTGAATCCTCCTTGGAAAAAAGTCACCCATATTTCTCACAACACAACTCTGATTTATTTGTCAGTGTGGGCCAAGGCATAACATTTATTATGATTCACCTTAGCACAATGACATTTCATTTGTCTTGTAAGAGAAGATATTCCTACGACCAGGAGATCAACATCCCCTTAGCCTTCTGAATATCACATAATAAACGGGTGTCTGCTTTTCCTCACTGCCTCAATAGGACGACATGTTTATGTTACAGGACCAAGCCCCCATTGAATATTTACAAAATTTGGTGCAGAGGTGTTGATACATAAATCTAAAGGCTGAAACCTACATGAAATAGAAGTGGTGGAGAGCCATAAAACACTTTACAAAGAGAAAAAGCAAGGCTAGATTTTTATTCTCATGCTCCATTATTAATTGCAGGCTATTCCGGGCTTAAAATGATATGATTTATCATGTAGTAGTATTTGCTGCACTTGTTAAAATTCATCTTGTGCAAGAGATTATAATATATTTTTTTTTAAAACAGTACAGAGATTTGTCTATATACACACACACACATATATATATATATATATATATATATATATATATACACTACCGTTCAAAAGTTTAGGGTCACTTCGAAATTTCCTTATTTTTTTAAGAAAAGCACAGTTTTTTTCAATGAAGATGACATTAAATTAATCAGAAACACACTCTATACATTGTTAATGTGCTAAATGACTATTCTAGCTGCAAACGTTTGGTTTTTGATGCAATATCTACATAGGTGTATAGAGGCCCATTTCCAGCAACCATCACTCCAGTGTTCTAATGGTACATTGTGATTGCTAACTGTGTTAGAAGGCTAATGGATGATTAGAAAACACTTGAAAACCCTTGTGCAATTATGTTAGCACCGCTGTAAACAGTTTCGCTGTTTAGAGGAGCTATAAAACTGACCTTCCTTTGAGCTAGTTGAGAATCTGGAGCATTACATTTGTGGATTCGATTAAACTCTCAAAATGGCTAGAAAAAGAGAGCTTTCATGTGAAACTCGACAGTCTATTCTTGTTCTTAGAAATGAAGGCTAATCCATGCAAGAAATTGCCAAGAAACTGAAGATTTCCTACAACGGTGTGCACTACTCCCTTCAGAGGACAGCACACACAGGCTCTAACCAGAGTAGAAAGAGAAGTGGGAGGCCCCGCTGCACAACTGAGCAACAAGACAAGTACATTAGAGTCTCTAGTTTGAGAAATAGACGCCTCAAAGGTCCTCAACTGGCAGCTTCATTAAATAGTACCCGCAAAACGCCAGTGTCAACGTCTACAGCGAAGAGGCGACTCCGGGATGCTGGCCTTCAGGGCAGAGTGACAAAGAAAAAGCCATATCTGAGACTGGCTAATAAAAGGAAAAGATTAATATGGGCAAAAGCACACAGACATTGGACAGAGGAAGATTGGAAAAAGGGTTATGGACAGACGAATCGAAGTTTGAGGTGTTTGGATCACACAGAAGAACATTTGTGAGACGCAGAACAACTGAAAATATGCTGGAAGAGTGCCTGATGCCATCTGTCAAGCATGGTGGGGGTAATGTGATGGTCTGGGGTTGCTTTGGTGCTGGTAAAGTGGGAGATTTGTACAAGGTAAAAGGGATTTTGAATAAGGAAGGCTATCACTCCATTTTGCAACGCCATGCCATACCCTGTGGACAGCGCTTGATTGGAGCCAATTTCATCCTACAACAGGACAATGACCCAAAGCACACCTCCAAATTATGCAAGAACTATTTAGGGAAGAAGCAGGCAGCTGGTATTCTATATAATGTAGTGGCTAGCGCAGTCACCTGATCTGTGAGAAGTGCCCATCAAGCCAATCCAACTTGTGGGAGGGGCTTCTGGAAGCATGGGGTGAAATTTCTCCCGATTACCTCAGCAAATTAACAGCTAGAATGCCAAAGGTCTGCAATGCTGTAATTGCTGCAAATGGAGCATTCTTTGACGAAAGCAAAGTTTGAAGGAGAAAATTATTATTTCAAATAAAAATCATTATTTCTAACCTTGTCAATATCTTGACTATATTTTCTAGTCATTTTGCAACTCATTTGATAAATACAAGTGTGAGTTTTCATGGAAAACACAAAATTATCTGTGTGACCCCAAACTTTTGGACGGTAGTATATATATATATATATATATATATATATATATATATATATATATATATATATATATACAGTATATATAGACATACACTATATGGACAAATGTATTGAGACAATTACACATTATACCAAGAGCAGCTTTTATGACATACCATTCTAAATCCATAGGCATTAAGATGGAGTTGGTCCTGCTTTTGCAGCTAAAACAGTTTTTACTCTTCTGGGAAGGTTTTCGTCAAGATTTTGGAGTGTGTCTGTGAGAATTTTTGTCCATTCCTCCAGAAGAGCATTTGTGAGGTCAGACACTGATGTTGGACGAGAGGTCACAATCTCACAATCTCCGTTCTAGTTCCTTCCAAAAGTGTTTGATGGGGTTGAGGTCAGGGCTCTGTGAGGACGGACAAGTTCTTCCACACCAAACTCACCCAACCATGACTTTATGGATCTTGCTTTATGCACTGGGACACAGTCATGCTGGAACACAAACCCCAAATTGCTCACACAAAGATAGAAGTATCCAATTGTTCAAAATGTCTTGGTAAGCGGAAGCATTGAGATTTACCTTCCCTGGAACTAAGGGGCCTAGGTGGACCCCTGAAAAACCAACCCATAACATTAACCCTCCTCCTACACGAAACTTTACAGTTGGCACAATGCAGTCAGGCAGATAACGTTCCCCTGGCATTTGCCAAACCCGGACTTATCCATAAGACTGCCAGATAGAGAAGCGTAATTCATCACTCCATAGAACACGTTTCCACTGAGTCCAGTGGCGGCGTGCTTTAGGCTGGGTTCACACAACCTATTTTCAGGCGTAAACGAGGCGTATTATGCCTCGATTTATGCCTAAAAATACGGCTCCAATACGTCGGCAAAGATCTGCCCATTCATTTGAATGGGTTTGCCGACGTACTGTGCCGACGACCTGTAATTTACGCGTCGTCGTTTGACAGCTGTCAAACGACGACGCGTAAAATGACTGCCTCATCAAAGAAGTCAAGGACCCTTCTTTGGACGTTTTTGGAGCCGTTTTCTCATAGACTCCAATGGAAACAGCTCCAAAAACGGACATAAAAAACGCCGCGAAAAACGCCACGAAAAAACGCGAGTTGCTCAAAAAACGTCTGAAAATCAGGGGCTGTTTTCCCTTGAAAACAGCTCCGTATTTTCAGACCTAATTGCACATACCCTTACACCCCTCCATCCGACGCTTGGGATTGTACTTGGTGATGTAAGACTTGCATGCAGCTGCTCGGCCATGGAAATTCATGCCATGAAGCTCCCGGGAGAAACAGTTTTTGTGCTGAAGTTAATGCCACAGGAGTAATTGAGTCAGCAGAGCGTTGGCGACTTCTATGCACTATGCGCCTCAGTACTCGGCGACCCTGCTCTGTAACTTTACGTGGTCTCCACTTCATGGCTGAGTTACTTTGGTTCCTAAACGCTTCCACTTTGCCATAGTACCACGCACTGTTGATCGTGGAATATCAAGGAGAGAAGAAATTTAATAAACTGACTTGTTACAACAATCCTATTGCAGTACCACGCTGGAATTCAGTGAGCTCTTTAGACTGACCCATTCTTTCACAGATGTTTGTGGATTATCAAATATTTTCGATTTATAAGACAGTTATAGTAACTCATTTGTAAGGCCTCATGCACACATCAGTCTTTTTCTTCAGGGTGCTAGCCGTTTTTCTGACGGCTAGCACCCTGACCCATTCATTTCAATGGGGCCATGCACACTTCAGTTTTTTTGACTGTCCCGTTGCTCCATTCCGATCAAAAGTAGAGCATGTCCTACTTTGGTCCAAGATTCCGTGACCGGGAGGCCCATGCAAGTCAATGGGGCTGTCAAAAAAACTGAAGGCACACAGAAGGCATCCGTGTGCCGTCTGTGTGTGACGGAGCCGTTGCCTAGCAAAGACCGGGCGGGCAGAAGTACATTACAGATATATTACACTAATCGGCATCCACTTCTCTCTATCCATCACTGATAGAGAGAAGAGGCTGCTGATTAAAAATAAAATAAAAAGCAGTTCATAAGTACCCAGTCGTTGTCTTGGTGACGAGTCCATCCTCTTCCTCCAGTCCGACCTTCCTGCATGACGCGGCAGTCCATGTGGCCGCTGCAGCCTGTGACTGGCTGCAGAGGCGGTCACATGGGATGAAGCATCATCCCTGGAGGCCGGCCTTCTGACGTCATCCAGACTTGCGTGACCGCCACTACAGCCTGTGATTGGCTGCAGCGGTGACATGGGATAAAACGTCATCCCAGGAGGCCAGACAGGAGGAAGGTAAGTATGAACTGATTTTTTTTATTTTTTTACTTCATTAAAATTGTATTTTGCGAGCGCCGAGCATGGTAATTCTTCAGCGCTAGTCACTGTCCAGGGTGCTGAAAGAGTTACCGCCGATCAGTGCAGCCCATTAACACTTTCAGCACCCTGTACAGTGACTAGCGCTGAACAACCATGCTCTTTCAGCACCCTGGACAGTACCATGCTCGGTGCTCGGAAACGGAATGCACACGGGAGTGCACACGGAAATCACATGGCCTCTAAAACGGGCACACGAATCCGTCAAAAACGGCCGTAAAAACGGTGATGGAAGTTTGCACGAGGCCTAAGGGTATAAAATCTAAATAAAGTAAGCAGAAAATAAAATTACTTTTAGGCCCTGTTCACACAAAGATTTTTGCTGAGATTTTGATCTGCCTGCACACCGTTTGCCGCGTTTTTCGTGGCATTTTTCGCCTGCAACCATTGAGCACCGAGGGTAAACACGCAGTGAAAAATGCTTTCTCTGCCTCCCATTGATGTCAATGGGAGGTCAGAGACGTAAACGCCCGAAGATAGGGCATGTCGCTTCTTTTTTTGCTAGACAGTTTTTCCACTCACGGGAAAAAACCGCCTCCACCTCCCATTGAAATCAATGGGAGGCATTTTCGGCGCGTTTTGAGAAACGGTTTCCGCGTCAAAAACGTGTAAAAAAAAAAAAACTCAGTGTGAACAGGGCCTTAGTGTGTTTTGTAATACGAGGAAGTTCCTAATTGGTTATATCTGCTCAGTATTCTGCTTCTGATCTTGTAGATAGATAGATAGATAGATAGATAGATAGATAGATAGATAGATAGATAGATAGATAGATAGATAGATAGATAGATAGATGATTAGATAAATAGATAGATAGATAGATAGATAGATAGATAGATAGATAGATAGATAGATAGATAGATAGATAGATAGATAGATAGATAGATAGATAGATAGATAGATAGACAGACAGACAGACAGACAGACAGACAGACAGACAGACAGACAGACAGACAGACAGACAGATAGATAGATAGATGGATGGATGGATGGATGGATGGATGGATGGATGGATGGATGGATGGATGGATGGATGGATGGATGGATGGACGGACGGACGGACAGACAGACAGATCAGAGGCGTAGCTAGGTTCTCCAGCACCCGTGGAAAGATTCAGTTTGGTGCCCTCCCCCCTTTCCCATCTCCTTCCCACTCGCCATGTTTGTTTTCTCTACCAATCAATGAGGTATGGTTTTTTTTCCAATTTTTTTTTGTGTAACTCGAGCATAAAACCATTTGTACATTTTACAAACAATATAGTTCTATATACAACACCAGAACAAAGCTCAGTAGATGTATACAGCACCAGAACCAAGCTCAGTACATAAATACAGAACCAGAACAAAACTAAATACATAAATAGAGCACCAGAACCAAGCTCGATATCTACATACAGCACCAGATCCAAGCTCAATATATATACAGCACCAGAACAAACCTCAGTACAAATATACAACACAAACACAAAGCCCAGAACATATATACAGCCCCAGAACCAAGCTCAGTACATATATACAGCACCAGAACCCAGCTAAAATACACATATATATATATTTTTATATATATATTTTTATATATATATATATATATATATATATATATATATATATATATATATAAAAGTTTGGGGTCACCCAGACAATTTTGTGTTTTCATGAAAACTCACACTTATATTTATCAAATGAGTTGCAAAATGACTAGAGAATATAGTCAAGACATTGACAAGGTTAGAAATAATGATTTTTATTTGAAATAATAATTTTCTCCTTCAAACTTTGCTTTCGTCAAAGAATGCTCCATTTGCAGCAATTACAGCATTGCAGACCTTTGGCATTCTAGCTGTTAATTTGCTGAGGTAATCGGGAGAAATTTCACCCCATGCTTCCAGAAGCCCCTCCCACAAGTTGGATTGGCTTGATGGGCACTTCTTGCGTACCATACGGTCAAGCTGTTCCCACAACTGCTCTATGGGGTTGAGATCTGGTGACTGCGCTGGCCACTCCATTACAGATAGAATACCAGCTGCCTTCTTCCCTAAATAGTTCTTGCATAATTTAGAGGTGTGCTTTGGGTCATTGTCCTGTTGTAGGATGAAATTGGCTCCAATCAAGCGCTGTCCACAGGGTATGGCATGGCGTTGCAAAATGGAGTGATAGCCTTCCTTATTCAAAATCCCTTTTACCTTGTACAAATCTCCCACTTTACCAGCACCAAAGCAACCCCAGACCATCACATTACCTCCACCATGCTTGACAGATGGCGTCAGGCACTCTTCCAGCATATTTTCAGTTGTTCTGCGTCTCACAAATGTTCTTCTGTGTGATCCAAACACCTCAAACTTCGATTCGTCTGACCATAACACTTTTTTCCAATCTTCCTCTGTCCAATGTCTTTGTGCTTTTGCCCATATTAATCTTTTCCTTTCATTAGCCAGTCTCAGATATGGCTTTTTCTTTGCCACTCTGCCCTGAAGGCCAGCATCCCGGAGTCGCCTCTTCACTGTAGACGTTGACACTGGCGTTTTGCGGGTACTATTTAATGAAGCTGCCAGTTGAGGACCTGTGAGGCGTCTATTTCTCAAACTAGAGACTCTAATGTACTTGTCTTGTTGCTCAGTTGTGCAGCGGGGCCTCCCACTTCTCTTTCTACTCTGGTTAGAGCCTGTGTGTGCTGTCCTCTGAAGGGAGTAGTACACACCGTTGTAGGAAATCTTCAGTTTCTTGGCAATTTCTCGCATGGAATAACCTTCATTTCTAAGAACAAGAATAGACTGTCGAGTGTCACATGAAAGCTCTCTTTTTCTAGCCATTTTGAGAGTTTAATCGAACCCACAAATGTAATGCTCCAGATTCTCAACTAGCTCAAAGGAAGGTCAGTTTTATAGCTCTTCTAAACAGCAAAACTGTTTACAGCGGTGCTAACATAATTGCACAAGGGTTTTCAAGTGTTTTCTAATCATCCATTAGCCTTCTAACACAGTTAGCAAACACAATGTACCATTAGAACACTGGAGTGATGGTTGCTAGAAATGGGCCTCTATACACCTATGTAGATATTGCATTAAAAAAACAGACGTTTGCAGCTAGAATAGTCATTTAGCACATTAACAATGTATAGAGTGTATTTCTGATTAATTTACCGAACAGAATCAATGAGGAACTTTTTACTCTTTTATTTAATATATATAACTGTCCAACAATCTAGAATATTTTATAATCCAGCACCTACAAGGGTCCCATTCACACCATATTAAGGTTTTTGTCACGTCAAAAAAATCAGTCCAAGATGAATAATTTCAGAACTTTTTCCACCTTTAATGTGACCCATAATCTGTACAATTGTATTGAAAAACAACCTGAAATCATTTAGAGGGGAAAAATAAAAATAAAGAACAAAAATAATGTGGTTGTATAAATATGCACACCCTTAAACTAATACTTTTTTGAATTACCCTTTGACTTTATTACAGCATTCAGTCTTTTTGAGTAAAAGTCTATCAGCATGGCACATCTTGACTTGGCAATTGTTGCTCACTCTTCCTTGCAAAAGCACTCCAAATCTGTCAGATGGCGAGGGCATCTCCTGTGTACAGCCCTCTTCAGGTCACCCCACAGATCTTCAATGGGATTCAGGTCTGGGCTCTGGCTGGGCCATTCCAGAACATGGCTCTTCTTATAGTGAAGCCATTCTTTTGTTGATTTGGAGGTATGCTTTGGGTCGTTGTCGGGCTGAAAGGTGTAATTCCTCTTCATCTTCAGCTTTTTAGCAAAGGCCTGCAGGTTTTGTGCCAATACTGACTGATATTTGAAACTGTTCATAATTCCCTGCACCTTGGCTAAAGCCCCAGTTCCAGCTGCTGAAAAACAGCCCCAAAGCATAATGCTGCCTCCACCATTCTTTACTGTGTGTATGGTATTCTATTGGTGCTGTGCAGTGTTGGCTTTGCGCCAAACATAACTTTTGGAACTATGGCCAAAAAGTTCAACCTTGGTCTCATCAGACCAGAACACATTTTCCCCCATGCTTTTGGCAGACTTGATGTAGGTCTTTGCAAAACATACCTGGGCTTGGATGTTTTTCTTTGTTAGAAAAGGCTTTCGTCTTGCCATCCTACCCCACAGTCCAGATATATGAAGAATACGGGAGATTGTTGTCACATGCACTACACAACCAATACCTCACAGAAAGTCCTGCAGCTCCTCTAATGTTGCTGTAGGCCTCTTGGTAGCCTTCCGGACCAATTTTCATCTTGTCTTTTCATCAAGTTTTGGGGGACATCCAGTGCTTGGTAATGTCACTGTTGTGCCAAATGTAATCCACTTCTTGATGACCGTCTTCACTGTGTTCCATGGTATATCTAATGCCTTGGAAATTCTTTGGTACCCTTCCCCTGACTGATGCCTTTCAACAATCAGATCTTTTTGTTGTGTTGTAAGCTCTTTACGGACCATGGCTTTTGCTGTCACATGCAACAAAGAAAATGTCAGGGAAATCCTAATAGAACAGCTGAACTTTATATGGGGTTATTCAGAATCACTTTATATAGTGGCAGCTGTGTACTGACTACTATTTAACATGAGTTTAACTGTGATTGGCTAATTCTGAACACAACCACATCCCTAATTATTTTGTTATTTTTCCCCTCTAAATGATTTCAGTTTGTTTTTCAATGGAATTGTACAGATTATGGGTCACATTAAAGGTGGAAAAGTTTTGAAATGACTCATCTTGTACTGATTTTAGAACATGACAAAAGCCTGACATTTTAACAGGGATGTGTAGACTTTTTATATCCACTGTATATATGGTTTGG
The DNA here is from genome assembly GCF_050947455.1 of Rhinoderma darwinii. Taxonomy (NCBI): domain Eukaryota; kingdom Metazoa; phylum Chordata; class Amphibia; order Anura; family Rhinodermatidae; genus Rhinoderma; species Rhinoderma darwinii. Next base: position 583,622,461 of record NC_134687.1, on the reverse strand, counting down.
TAATAATCAGCTGTATAACAGTTTAACATCATACTTGACTTCTACCTAAACGATATCACCCACATTATATCCAAATAAAGTTTATATTCTGCAGCACCATAGTAACACGTCTTATTCAGCACAAATTTCATCACATGAAAACAAATCTATGCATATTCGAGCACTGAAGGATTGTTCATGAAGTAAAGTTCCAGCTGTCTAACATGCCGTACCTGCAGATGCTCACTCAGCTTTTTCATACAGCGGGATATTTGCTCATCTCTATGACTGAAAAATGTTTTGCCCATAAGAAAATCATCCATCTGTGAAATGTGTTACAAATGAAATGTAACTTAAATGTTTATGTAATGGGTGCAATGAAAAACTGTTAGATGCTCATATGCTGTACTTAGTATGCTGGACAATACAAGTCTGGGGTTTTGAGAATAGACGCAGGGGGTCCCACATTCCTGACCTTTATCTAGGTTAGCTAGAGTGAAGATTTGCTACAAAGAGTGACCCAGCACATCCATGTTTTACATGAACTTTGTGCAGAGTACATGCAGGGGTTGGGCAGAGCAGGAAGTTTATGTGGTGCAGATTCAGCCAATAGCTGCAGAGCACTGAGTGATGTCATGATGGGGTTGTTGGTTTGGCAAATCTCCAGGAATATGTTCACACGCTGAATAAAAAACGTCTGAAATTACGGAGCTGTTTTCAGGGGAAAACAGCTCCTGATTTTCAGCCGTTTTTTAAGCCACTCGCGATTTTCGCAGTGTTTTTTATGGCCGTTTTTGGAGCTGTTTTTCTATAGAGTCTATGAAAAACGGCTCCAAAAAAGTCTCAGGAAGTAACATGCGCTTCTTTTTTCGGCCGTTTTTTTACACGGCCGTTTTGAAAAACGCCCCATCGGAACAGAACGCCGTTTTCTCATTGAAATCAATGGGCAGATTCTGCTTCCGATTTTTCCGCAGTTTTTTGGGACGTTTAAGGCCCGAAAAACGTCGATAAACACCGCGTATGAACATACCCTAACACTTGATTCGGTTACATAATATGCCCATGTATGTCAGCAGGCAGAACAGAATGGCACATTTGTTTTAGTACTTCATTTCCTTCTTGCATTTTAGTGGATGGTATTGTGTCTTAGGGCTCTTTGGATCATTGTAATCAATTTCAGACACCTGTGATAATTAGTTTGCCAGGTGTGCCCAATCAAAGGAAAACTACTTAAAGAGGCTCTGTCACCAGATTATAAGTGCCCTATCTCCTACATAATCCTACATAATCTGATTGGCGCTGTAATGTAGATAACAGCAGTGCTTTTTATTTTGAAAAACGATCATTTTTTAGCAAGTTATGAGCAATTTTAGATTCGCTTCTTAAAGATCAACTGGGCATGTTTTTACTTTTGACCAAGTGGGCGTTGTAAAGAAGTGTATGAGGCTGACCAATCAGTGGCTAATCAGCGTCATACACTTCTCATTGTTCCAGCCCAGCATGATCCACAGCACAGTGTGATTGTGCAGTGAAAGAAGCTGGGCTGGAACAATCAGAAGTGTATGACGCTGATTAGTCACAGATTGGTCAGCCTCATACACTTCTTTACAACACCCACTTCGTCAAAAGTAAAAACACGCCCAGTTGATCTTTAAGAAACTAATCAAAAATTGCTCATAACTTGCTCAAAAATGATTGTTTTTCAAAATAAAAACCACTGCTGTTATCTACATTACAGCGCCAATCAGATTATGTAGGAGATATGGCACTTATAATCTGGTGACAGAGCCTCTTTAAGAAGGACGTTCAACATTATTAAGCAGGCCACACGTTTCAAGCAATATGGGAAAGAAAAAGGATCTCTCTGCTGCCTAAAAGCGTGAAATAGTGCAATACCTTGGACAAGGTATGAAAACATTGGATATTTCAAGAAAACTTAAGCGTGATCATCGTACTGTTAAAAGATTTGTGGCTGATTCAGAATACAGACGGGTTCGTTCAGATAAAGGCATAATGAGGAAGGTTTCTGCCAGACAAATTAATAGGATTAGGAGAGCAGCTGCTAAAATGCCATTGCAAAGCAGCAAACAGGTATTTGAAGCCGCTGGTGCATCTGGAGTCCCGCGAACCTCAAGGTGTAGGATCCTCCAGAGGTTTGCAAGTGTGCATAAAGCTATTATTCGGCCACCCCTAAACAATGCTCACAAGCAGAAACGGTTGCAGTGGGCTCAGAAATACATGAAGACTCATTTTCAAACCGTGTTGTTTACTGATGAGTGCCGTGCAACCCTGGATGGTCCAGATGGATGGAGTAGTGGATGGTTGGTGAATGGCCACCATGTCCCAACAAGGCTGCGACGTCAGCAAGGAGGTGGTGGAGTCATGTTTTGGGCTGGAATCATGGGGAGAGAGCTGGTAGGCCCCTTTAGGGTCTGTGACAGTGTGAAAATGATCTCTGCAAAGTACGTAGAGTTTATGACTGACCACTTTCTTCTGTGGTACAAAAAGAAGAACCGTGCCTTCCGTAGCAAAATTATCTTCATGCATGACAATGCACCATCTCGTGCTGCAAAGAATACCTCTGTGTCATTGGCTACTATGGGCATAAAAGGAGAGAAACTCATGGTGTGGCCCCCATGTTCCCCTGACCTCAACACTATTGAGAGCCTTTGGAGCATCCTCAAGAAAAATATCTATGAGGGTGGGAGGCAGTTCACATCAAAACAGAAGCTCTGGGAGGCTATTCTGACATCCTGCAAAGATATTCAAGCAGAAACCGTCCAAATACTCACAAATTCAATGGATGCAATAATTGTGAAGGTGATATCAAAGAAGGGGTCCTATGTTAACATGTAACTTGGCCTGCTAAGTTTTTTTCGATTGAAAGAGCTTTTGATTTCTGTAAATATGATCTCCTGATGCTGCAAATTCAACAAATTACCATTTTAGTTCTCTTTACAACCTTTAAAATGTTTTGATCTCTGTTGTGCATAATAATTTGAAACAGTGCATTTTGAGTTTTTTACTTCTAAAAAATAAATCTGTTATCATTAGGAGATTTGTTCAATAAAATTTGTATTATACTCCAACGGTTGATGGCTTGAAGATTATACTGACTGTCATTTGCATCGACTATTTAGGAAAATTAGCGAAAAATATCATTTGCATAATAATTTGGAATACGGTGTATATTGAGCATAGTATGTGCAGATGTAGTAAACTTTAACTTGACTGATAACGCTGCAGCGTCATAACATATCACTTAAAGTGTAACTTGTACTTTTATCAAACTTTTGATATGTCATAGAGACATATCAAAAGTTTAGATTGGTGGGGGTCCGGGTGCTGAGACCCCCACGGTTGCTGAAACGAAGGTGTAAAAGCCCTCAGGTGAGCGCTTTGAACCTTCAGCTTTGATCAGCGCTGCCTGTCAGGCTGAAGTCAGCTCTCAAGAAATGTCTATGTGAGCCGTCTTCAGGCTGATAAGGAGAACTGATCACAGCTGAAGGTAGAAAGCGATCTTCATTTTCGTTTCAGCAACAGCGGGGGTCTCAGCACCTAGACTCCCACTAATCCGAAGTTTTGATATGTCTCTGTGACATTACAAAAGTTTGATCAAAGTGCAGGTACTCTTTAATACAACAAAAGCCATTGAAAAGCCAATGATAAAGTCAAGTTAAAGTTTCTTGTAATTTTATTTCCTTTTTTTTTCTCTTTTTTATCCCTTTCCAATGTGGGTCAAGGGATGTGGGTGTATTTTTGGGAATATAAATTTGTCTAGTGATTCTGTTTTCTATATGTTTTTATTTATTGGAAGCAAAATAATATATAATATATATATATATATATATATATATATATATATATATATATATATATATATATGTATATATATATATATATATATATTGCCATAGCGTATCTAACATGTAAGTGTCAAGCTAAAGAGAGTACAAATGGCTACATTTGTACTCACCTATAAAGTCAGCTCTAACAATCTACACACACAATGCTAAATGCTATTAATAAATTCCCTGATTTATCATTTCAGTCATCATTGGCTTATCTCTTAAAGGCGCAGACATGTGACAGTGACCTAATGTTCTTTGGAATGACTTACAAGCAACTTCGTGTTCATGAAACAAAACGATGTCTCCTTTTACTATGTTCTGACTTCAGCTGGGTGTGGACATCAACTGAAATGACTGTGATTGTTATAGATTTATTACCTGCCGGAGGTGGGGATACAAGCTTGTACGTGAGCATTACACTTACTGTCAATATTTTATTATATGTAAGCATAAAACCAGGGACAGGACGGATTCTTGTCTGAAGTAGTATAAATAGTATTTACCTTAAGGTGGTAAATATGATGATTCAAAGGGTATTCAATACATCCAAGGGTGTTTTAGGCTTCAGCAACCAGGGTAAGTATCTACAATGTATGGAGCTACATATATGACTGAGAATGGCAATCGCACACAGATGTTATGTACCAAGGGTTGCCGGCTAACTGGCTTTCGGAAGCCATAATAATGGAAAGCTGGTGTTCAGAAGACCACGTGTCACAGAAGAATGTCAGATATAAGCCCCACTACTTATTACTCTTACTACCCCTCCACACTATGTGTGAGTGCCCAGACCTAGTGACCCCAATGACAACCCTCATTGTTCAAATTGATAGTGCTCATAGCAGACAGTCTCTTAAGTAGGGCCATTTATAATACCTATACACACGGCCATATTTTCCACTAGGCACTCTGGGGCAAGTGCCTAGGGCAGCAACATTTAGGGGCAGCACTATTATGAGTGAATTTTTTAAAATGTTTTTATTTTTTCTTTCTAAAAGCAGATGCCTCCACTGGGGTCAGACAATTGCTTAAGAATCCACCGAGTGAAAGGGTGTATTGTCTAAGCAGAGAAAACTTGTGTGCAGCGATGTATAGATCAAGTTCTCTTTGCAGTTATCGCTATGAGCCAGGACTGGTGAGTGCTGCTTCTTTTTCTATGAAGCCCGCTATCCTCACTACACCCTTGCATACCTTTTTAGGACAGAGGTATGGGGCACAGTTTTTCCTCCCGACTCCCCCAACCGAGTGTGCATGTTCATTTCAATAGAGAGAGGAAAATAAGCTGCTACGAGATACCTCTGGCAGTTGCTTACCTCTTATAGGAACAAAGGATCTGGTATGTTGAAATCCAACATTGTCTATCCTTTTTTCGCCAGACATCTGCCACATTAGATTATTGGCTGATCTCGCTAGATTTGGCAGGTTTGGCTGAGCTTTGTCAAATTAGCATGGACACTATTAGACTAGACTAGAACAAACTACATACTGTATGGGAGCTGTTTGCTGGAGAAGTCGGTCAGATGATGCATCGTCAGAAAAAATATCAAATTGTGGTCGTACAAAGAGACACATTCACCTTCTAATTTATATCTTACAACATACTTGGTCCTTATCCAGGAGATGTTTTTTCCTGTGTTGCCTTGGTTTGAGTTTAAGATTTCCAACTCAATGAGACTGTAGATCACATGGGCAAAATAGTACTATTAAGGTCAACAGGCCCTTTGTCAACATTGGTCTTTCAATAAATATGTGTGAGATAAAAGCCAAAAATATTTTTTTCACTCTACTGATCAGTAGGGATCACTGCTCATGGATCTCCCCCGAAGAAAACTTCATGGGGAAAAAAGTGGAGGAACACTTGAATTCTTGTCTCAAAAGCAGCAAGTCCAAAATCGGTAGCTACTGTAGGTATCTACGTTGATGAGGTCCATATAACAGACCAGAGGTGTCTGTAATATTCAAAAAGTTGTTATAAATTAGAGGCTGCAGTCCAGACATGTAAACTCACCCATTAGAAAGAAATGAGGAAGAATAACAGTATGCATTTGGCACATGCACAATTTCATAAAATATTACCCCTTGTTCACTTTAATTCTAACACTGTAGCTGTAGCTGCTGCTGGTCCATTTGTTGTACCTTGGCAAATATCCCTTTTCAGAACCTGCTACTACTGCCTAATGGGGAATATATAAAAGAAGAGCTGTCAATGTATCATTGGTTACGGGATAACTGTGAGAAGAGCTACTGTGTCTTTGTCCCTATGACAAACTTACCTGCCCCTGTGCTCTGACAATTCAGAGTTATCATATGGACACTGAGCCTCATAGTAATTAAAAGATGCATAGCTTGAAGCTCCAGGGGTCTGGTACAAAAGCCATACCTGGGCCCTCCACTTAACTGCCTGTGACTATATCATACCATACACCATTTACTATACATATGTGATATACTATATACACTGGAAAATTATTGGAAAAGTATTATCACTTGGTATTATTATGAGGTAATATTTAAATTATAGAGAGATAGTTCCATTGAGTGTGATTCCATTATTGTGACGCTTGCATGATATATCCCAGCTACAGTTGTTCCTGATCTTCTGGTAGTCCTCACTTAAAATTAAGTAGTTACAATGTGAACCTGCACCATAGGGCAGCTTCAACCACAGTCAAAATTGTAATCGTGAGGCGAATCTTAAAAAAGTTAAAGCTATTGCACATTTTCCATCCACTAATCTACCACGACTTGGTCATGGAGCCCTAGCCTTAAAGGGGTATTCCCATCTTACAAAGTGATGATATATTGCTAGGAAATGCCATCACTTTAGGATCAGTGGGCGTTGGACCTCTGGGACCAACACCGATTCTGAAAATAAAGGGGCTGCTGCATTTAATGTTGCGCTAAATTCCCTTCTAAGTTTTCCCAGCAGGCGCTCCCAATCTCCCCAGCTGTGTAGGAAAATGCAGCCAGCCCTATTCACAATTCATGGGTGGCAGGGACACTGCTTTGGAGGGAAAAACAGGGAAGGGGACGCAGCACTATATCAGCGCAACGGCCCCATTATTATTAGGATAGGCGGGGGTCCCAGAGGCCTGAACCAAACTGATCATGAAGTGAAGGCATATCCTAGTGATATGACATCAATATATAAGATGGTAATAACCTTTTATAAGGTTTGTCCAGGAATACAAAAAAGGGGTCTACTTTTATTTCCAAAAACACCATCACTCTTGTCCATGGGCTGTGTCTGAGCCCCATCAATGTTCCAAGCTCTGCCTGTAGCATTGATTGACTTCCCTGCATTGACAATAATCTGCGATGCCCACTGAGAGGCAGTGAAAATCCAATTCACACATTATGAAATTATAGATAAGATGCATTATACAGCGTTCTGCAAAAATATATTAGATGTTTAGTGAGAGAATACGATTTATTTTTTTCTCTTTTTCAAAAAATATTTAACAGATAAAATTTGGTCAGGTGTATTTGTGGATTGATTCAGACCGATGTGTAGAATATTCTCACCTAGTGTTGGAAAAGGGACACAGCATGAGAAAATTACACCGAAATGTGCAAGTAGAGAGCTCATTAATCCCCGTCTCTGCAAGCTCTGCCGTTCACCTAAGTAGCAATGTTCTCTACCTCGTGGGTCAGACTAAAACCTCTAGAAATAATGAGTGTGTGATTTTTAAGCTCTGTCCTCTCACCCACATTTTATGTTGGCAATTATGTGAACAGCAGAGGTGTTCAGGTACAAGGAGTAAGATTATCATGACTGCCTAATTTGCGGAGGTGATTTGCTGCCATTTGGTTGGAATGTAGTGTGAAGAAACTCTACTACCAGCCTAAGTTCCCCGTTTGGAGCCACTTTACGAGTGTACTAGAGAATTGCAAATATAGCAATTTCCTAATATAGTGCTCTTTACTGGGGCAATTTATCAATGTATTCATGTTTTCTGGTAGAAATGCTTTAAAAAAAAAATATGATAGGCCGAATGCCATATTTATGAAGCCTTCAGACAATTTTTCAAACATGTGCAGATGTAATAACCCGGAAAAGGGGGCTGAACACTCCATGAAACACATTTATCAAGCTTTTTAACATGGCGTTGTTAGCATATGCCATATTCCTCAATGCTACACTAGTGTATTAGACTGGCACACTGCTCGAACAGGGCACTATTAGCAAATCTCCACCACTGTTTTTTGCTGTGTGAACTACTCATAGTCTGCAGTCGGCTACCATAAATGATGCAGTGCATTCTGCTCTAAGGGTCTGCAGTACAAGTGAATTTTAAATTCCCTACAGTCCTACAGTGTACAGTATTATTGGCTTACTCAAATGGCTGAAGTAAGCATTGCAATAATAATTTTCCAAAAATAGTATTATTTCAACTACCATTGACACCATTCCTTGAGTCCTTTAAATGAATGTCCACCTTTTAACAGCAAGTCTTTTTTGGGTCCTAAACCCTGTACTGAGTAATTTCTTGAAATATCTTTATAGCATTCAGCACTCCATTTTTTTCTAGCGATCTTCAAATCCCCTACATAGCTATAGAGATAAAATATACAATTCTGGCAGCCACTAGGGGGAGCTTGGCAGCTCACTGCATACTGCTTTAGTATTGAATACTATGTAGGACCTATATACAGTAATCTCCTAGGCTCCCTCTAGTGGTGGCAGAAAGCAGGCAGAATACCTCTGCAGGGGATTGGTGGATTGGGGATTTGAATCTCTAACAACTATAAAGATATAAGCAAATGCCAGATAGGCCGGTAAACAGTGGGCCATCTGCTGGCCACCCACACAATCAGTGTCGGGCAGTGGTGACCACAGGCACCAACGTAGCAATAGCTTCTGCCCCCTGGTTTTCCAAACTACCTCTGTATTGCTGTGTATGCAACGAAGGGAAGGAGCACTGCAGAAATCATGTATAGCGCAGGTTAGCCAAGCCAAAACTAATCAACGCTTGTTTTCTGCACCCCCTTTCAGCTCGTTAGTGCACCCTTAGGCCCTGTTAACACTGAGTTTTTTGGCGCTGTTTTTGATGAGGAAACCGTGTCGGAAACCGTGCCAAAAACGCCTCCCATTGATTTCAATGGGAAGCGGAGGTGTTTTTTTCTCGCAAGCGGAAAAGAACGCTCACTAGAAGAAAAAAAGCGTCATGCACTTTCTTCATGTGTTTCCGTCTCTGACCTCCCATTGACATCAATGGGAGGCAGAGAAGCGGTTTTTGGTGCATTTTTTGCCCACTGCCGAGAAACGCCGCAAAAAACGCCGCAAAAAACGCAGCAAAGAGAGTGCAGGCAGGTCAAAATCTTTTTCCGCCTGCAAAAAAAACTCAGTGTGAACAGGGCCTTATACATTTCTGGTGCCGCAGAGGAAAATTAGAACTAGTCTCTGCCCTGCCTCTATGTAGAAATCAAGCCTAGCGCTGATTGGCTGAGCATCAACCAATCAGTATTGGGCTTGCTTTTTCTACTGCCCCCAGATCATAGCTGCAGCATGGCTGCCGAGCAGAAAGAGACTCCAGCCCCTGCCTGGCATGTCACTGCAGTGGCAGCAGGTTTTCGCGTAAGCTGCAAACAGTCTGATACAGTGAGGTAAGCGGGGAATCAATGAGTATTGGGGACGTACAGTAGGTGATGCACACATTACAGTCTGCATCTGCAAGCAGCCTGCTTGAGGGGGGGGGTGGCTGCCTGGAGGTGAGGGGGTCCAGTTACACAGCAGGATCTGGAGGGTTAGAGGGGTGAGCATCAGGTAATGTTTAATTTGAATAGCAGATGGGCGGAGCTTAGCAAATTGGGCATGGTTTAGCCTACACATGGACAGGGCTTAGTGGTGGAGGTGTGTCTCAGGTATAGATGCCTATAGCATGCCAGCATCCTGCTTGCAAGTGCCGAAGAATCAGAAGTCTACAAAACAAAGCGGGTAGATATAGTAATACCAGTGAAGTAGTGTGTTTCATTGATTTTTGTAGTGTGAATGATTGGTGTAGTGTTCACAGTGTATGTTCATTGTATGAGTGAAATAAGCAATATGTGTGAGTTTAGTATGTACTTCTAACGTATAAGTGCCATTTGGGTTTGTCTTGTATTCAGTGTGTGTGGTATGTGTCTAGTATGAGTAGAGTGCGTGTGGCATCTGTGCCAGGTGTGAGTTGTACGTGTACAGCATTTGTCCTTGGTGTGAGTCGGATGCATGCTGCATGTTTCCAAGATGGGGTTGGCGTGAGTGGGGTATGTGTCCTAAGTATGAGTGGTGTGCGTGGGGAGGTGTCCTAGGTGTAAATGGTGTGCGTGTGCATGTGTCCTAGGTGTGAGTGGTGGTCGTCTGCGGCATGTTTTCTAGGTGTAAGTGGTGTCCGTGCTCATGTGCCCTAGGTGTGAGTGTTGTGCACATGTTTCCTATATGTGAGTGGTGGGCCTAAACGGCATGTGTTCTAGGTACGAGTGGTGCGAGCAGGGGATGTGTCCTAAGTATGAATGGTGTGCATGCGCATGTGTTCTAGGTATGAGTGGTGTGCGTGCGCATGTCTACTAGGTCTGAGTGGTGTGCGTGTGTATGTGTCCTAGGTGTGAGTGGTGGGCGTGTTTAAACTCCATTCATATGCAGTGGAAAAATTGTCCTCTAAAATTATGAGCATGTTTATTATTTTCATGGATTTCATACAGAAAAGTAGTGGTTTAGTTGGAGTTGGAACAATCGGCAATTTCTCCATGTTTCATTTGCACCTGTTTTGAATAATCACCCTCACGTCTTTGTATAGCTGAAAGGTGGCACCCATGTACACCAGCCAACTCTAGCGGCTACGTATGGGCTGCAGGGTGCCTGTTTGCTTAAAAATGCCAGTACGACCCTGGTATAAGGCTAATTAGCACAAAATTTTGGACCTAGAATGACATGGTGTTAAATGGTGTTCCTTTTAAAGAATTGAGGACGTATGTAAAATTCAAAACAAGATGTCGTGAAGAGTGGTCATTCACTTTAAGATGTATAGAGCATGATGGTGAAATTTCATTCAGAGCTCCTGTTGCAGATATTGTCAGATTTACATGCAGTGCTATTCATGCCGTCAAACGGCGGCCACCACAACGGACCCCATTATAAGTCAAAGTTAAACAGCAAAACAGATGTGAATAGAGCCTAAAAGAGAAGCTGTACCTACTTGGTGCATGAGACTCCCCACAGCTTATATGATTGTATCATTTTATATTAAAAATAAATCTCAATATTTTTAAAATAATATGTCAGAGCGCTTTTTTGTTCTCTGTATTAGAAACATTAAAAGAAATATGAAATACAAAATACACATGCTTCAAATTTCCAAACGCATAACATAAAACGACTGTATATCTTTAAACAATAATGCCCACGTAAGCACAGATAAACGCTCTAAGCCCTCTGAATGTATTATTTTGTATTGTCAAATTAAATGCGCTCATTTCTTGAATTTTTATTTTTTTTCGAGATTTGAGTTCTTCTAGTACGTAATTGTCGCTGATCTTTTTATGTCCTTTTTCATGCAACATAGAGATACAAACCGGGTCAGAGAAAATTACTGAGCGTTACAGCTTGAAACTTCATGTGCTCATGTTAAGTATTGTAAACCATGTACCAAGTACTATTAGGAGGTAAGCAATAGCACACTTCAGGGTGTACATTAAGCTAAGGCTCAGCATGGTATAGATGCATTGTAAAGCATGAGGCAAAGTGCAGTGATTTAGCTTAATGCACACCCTGGAGTGTGTTATTGTCCTCATAAAATATTCTGAATGCAACAGAACAAAGCCTGCATGTTTCTGTATTAACTCTTTCATAGGAAAGAACTATTATCATGCTATTGTTATGCCGGGCAGGCAGCATTTGTGGTCAAGAAATAACAAGTGCATTACAGTGTATGGACCATTTTTCTTCTGCTTCTGAAAGCAATGTTTTTTTTAACCACCAGTAATGCACATTACATGCATATGCTGTTTGGATAGAAAGTTAGCAGATAAACAATAATTAAAGAATCATTTGCATCTTTAAGAAAATATTGTGAAGTTGCACGGGTGCCGTTATTTTCCATCATGCTGGAATTCTTAGAAAAGTACATTTTTTATTTCTGAATTCACTTTGGTAATGCCAAATCACCTTGACCAAATACACTTGTATCAACTGAAAGGATCCATTACATAAAAGTTCCATACAAATAAAAATAAAATATAATCATTTTATGTATCATGACTTTAAAACGTACACAGAGCATTAGAAATGTAATGCTTGATATACTTTCAGACTAAAAATAGGGAACGTGTCGAAAGAAAATACAACTAAGGCGGGATTCACACGACCGGGTCGCGTCCGAGCCCGAGTGCCGGCCGGTAAAATCGGCCATTCTGCCCGGCCGGTTTGCATAAAGTTATGCATCCGTGCGGGGCAGATCCGGACAGTGACATCAGCGGCAACTCCTGAAGGGGAATCCTCATGTGTTCGGGGATTCCGCTTCAGGAGTTTCCCCTGATGTCACTGCCCAGATATGGACAGAGACATCAAGCGCTCTGTCCAGGAGCGGAATCCCCGAACACACGGGGATTCCGCTCCTTCAAGGAGCTAAAGTGCGGCTAGCACATAGCAGAGCGGGGAGATACCTCCCCGCTCTGCTATAGTGGCGTCGCTACAGTAGTAGCAGCCGCAGCAGCAGCTGCTAGCGGCGCCATCAAAGGTGTCGCCGGGCCAGGGCGCTTTTAAAACAAGCAGGAGAAGGGAGCCAGCGCAGCGCTCCCTTCCACCTGCTGTACACCCCGGCCCTGCCACACCGTGTACAGCGATGCCATTCGTCAGAATGGCATCAACTCCTCCTCCTCACATGCACTCTGCGCTGTGAGGAGGAGGAGATAGAGCGCAAGAGCCGGAAAACCCGGCCGTCACTCGGGACACATCCCGGTGATGGCCGGGTATTACCCGGCCCCATAGACTTCTATGGGAGCCGGGCGGCCGGGTACCCGGGCGAAAATAGAGCATGTCCTATTTTTTGACGGGCGGTTTTCCCGGCCGTCAAAAAATCGGTCGTGTGAATAGCCCCATTAGGGGTATATTATTCCTAATGCAGCCGGGTGCCGGCCGATTTATGAACGGCCGGCACCCGGCCGGGAAACCCTGCCGTGTGAATGAGGCCTAAGGTGTTAAGGGAACTTCCACCAAAAGAATGAAGGTTTGACTGGCACTAACCTCAATATCTAACTCCCCCTCCCCCAAGACATACGTACCCATAGGGGTCAAGACAGAGAGACTGTATGCAGGGCCCATGCATCGAAGAACTGGTTCTACTATCCCAGAGGCTTTTTGGTACCTAAAGGTATAAAAAAAAAGAGGTTAAAAAAAAAAGTAGTTACTACTGATGTTCTTTAGACTAACAAAGAAATGGCTCTACAGGATTAATGGGTTAAAAATAATTGTGACTCTGAAAAGCCACTAGTGCATATTGTTGTTCCCCTGTTATTCCTCTTGGTAATATATGCATAAACTGACATTATGAATTGTGTGTTTCCCTACACAGTCTGACATTGTCCAATACGTTATGACAATGTCAAACTGTGTAGGGGCACTCCCCATTGACAAGAGGAATGGTAACACACAGTTGTCAATTTATTGGACAGGAGGAATTCTAGAAGAACGTCAGGGTGCAGAGTTCTAAAAAAAGATGCTCCGGAATTGTTATTTTATGGAAGATGCAGGTATTTACTAAAACGGACATGTCAGAGCAGCTGACAGATCTTTAAAGGTTATGTGCCCTTTGCAACCAATTTTTTTTAATTTGCTGAAATGAATCAAAATTTTAAAAATAAAGTGCATCTCCATGGTTACAGACTACAAAAAAATGTCTACAATTGTCCTTTGTCTAGGGTAATCCTGTAGTCATGTGCAGGGTCAGATGGGCATCTCTGGGACCACTAGAGAAAATGATTCTGAGGTCCAACTTATAATAGAATCAAACAAGTTGTTAGTAAGATCTCATTGTTAAATAAGTTGTATAAATAAATATCAAATAATATAAATGTCCCAACAATGTCCCAACACGTTTGGACGTCGACCTCAGCACGAAACTTGTGGCACATGGATCAAGTACCACGATTAGCAGATACTAAGTAAATTAGAAAAAAGACACGGCGACACAAGAGACAAATGAAACACAGATAGGCTAAAGAGCCACGATGAATGAAACAATTCCGCTCACCTCGGATGGTGGACACCATAGGTGTCAGAAAGGCATGAAAAGCTGCAGCCAGGTCCGAACACAGCAAGCAAGGCTTGATGTCTGTTGAGGGGTGGTTGGAAATAGAGAAAAATCGGACCACCGGCGCTGCTTGGAAGATGTTATGAGTAATAGGAGAGTTGGACAACAATCGGAAATAAAAGGACTTTAATGTCAATAGGCTACGCGTTTCGACACCGGACCGGCGTCTTCCTCAACCACGATTAGCAGATGACAGCTGTCTACGTGTGGCCAGTATGGTGAGTAACACCTGCAGTGTATTTATTTATATGTGGTTTGTCTCTATGGTTTATTCCCCTGATTAACTAAATCAATAGGAGAAAGCGCCAGGACGTTGTTGGGACATTTATATTGTTTGATATGTTGGTAACATTTATTTCATAAGGGCATACTAGGGTACATGTAGGGATAGGTTACAGTGCCGGCCACCAATTTGGGGGGAACACTGTATTTGATTGGAGGATATAGCGACTAGGGGCTTCTAGGTTGAGACAGGTATCTTACTGTCCCCTTTGTGCTTTACCATCTTGTCCCCCCTCCTCCCACCTTTATATCCCTAGGATTTGGTGGTACTATTTCATTTAATGACTTGGTCGCTATTGGCAATAGGACTTGGTTTTGTTTGTTCTTTAACAACCTTTTCTGTATGAGTATTGTTTTTCTTACGTACAGAAAGTGATATAGTATCTTAAGAGCAGTTATGGGCACAGTGGCTGACATTTTTTTTAGCTCAGGCTATCATTTATGGGAAATCTTCAGCTTGGGTACTGTGGTTGGTACAATGGGGATACTGCTTCCTCATAGGATACATTGTATATTTTTATTAAGGTCTTGTCCACACACAACGGAATTGCTGCAGAAAATTTCTGCAGCAATTCCATTAAAAATAGCAGACATTCCGCTGTGGAAAAAAAACGCACCATTTCCTTCGGCAAAAAATGGTGCGTATTTTGCTGCGTTTTTCTCAATGCTGGGAGGTGCTGACATCTCCTCTGAAAAACGCAGCAATTCTGTCCACTTTCCGCAGCAGGGATTGACATGCTGCGGTACAAAAAATACGCACCAAAGGTCAATTTCTGCACGGAATTTTAACGCAGCGCGTGGATGAGATTTGTTAAATCTCATCCACTATGCTGCTACTGTATTCATCTGCAATTCCGGACGGAAAGAACGCAGCAATTCCGCAGCATGTGGTCGAGTACTAAATGGGCACTGTGGTTGTCGCTTCCACTCTTATCCTGGGGCTACATATAAACTTTCTATAGCGCAACTTTTGAATTGTAACTATTGAGCTTCAGATGCATTTCCAAGGAATTCTTTGTAGTTGCACGCCTCTCTGTGCTCTACTGACTGCCGTTGTCTTTCGCTAGTTAAATTTGGAAATTCATTCTACAAAAATGATGTAGCCCCAGCTTTACAGGAGCTCTGTGGGGACATTCAATAAGGGACATGTGAGAAATATGCTTCAGCATGCAA
The DNA here is from genome assembly GCF_050947455.1 of Rhinoderma darwinii. Classification (NCBI taxonomy): domain Eukaryota; kingdom Metazoa; phylum Chordata; class Amphibia; order Anura; family Rhinodermatidae; genus Rhinoderma; species Rhinoderma darwinii. The sequence continues at coordinate 583,606,890 of NC_134687.1, read as the reverse complement.
ATGTGTTTCTCATGGGGATAGTAATGTTAGGATTGTACCTATTTTTTATTTTAACATGTTGGAGAAGATGTATGGATTGTATTGGTGGATTGTAATGGACCAGATACATTTTCTTATTAGTGAGGGTTTTTACCTGGGGAGACTTGTGGGAAACTGTGATGAGATGTTAGAGTTAGGATCAATACATTTTTAGGTTGTTCAACATTTTCCAATGTCCCTCAAGCACAGAATCAAGAATTCCAAGTCGACGATCCCCTGTATACCTGTAAAGACGCCAGTAATTTTTTCTTTTTTTTTAAAGGACAAGTCTAGAAGTGCACTTATCCTTAAATCGTAATTTCAGCATTAATCACCTCTATTTCTTTGCACAATGCACACATTAGTATTATCTTTAGACATAATTCTATAATAAATAATACTATGACAAGAAAGGACTGCATGAAAAAAAATACTATGCTATCACATTCTTTACCTGAATGTATTATGGATATATCCTATTAAGGGGTCAAGTAGGTGTCCATCATCATTGGGTACCCGCAGGTTATAAAATGGCAGCAGACTGTTTTGTAAATATGACCTTAAAACATCAAGAAGTGTTCTTTTATGTGTCTCAAGACGCAGGCGTGTAGCCTAAGCTTACTTTTGATAGCACTGTAACAATGAAGATCCTATTTCTTTTTTTGCTGATAAGTGACTTTCCCCTCTGAAGAAAGCAGTGATCTCATGTGGGTACACTTCACTCTGTTGCCAAAGATCCAGAGGGTATTTACTCTGAGGCATAATGTATTTATCAAGAGGCCATACATTTTCATCAGAAGCATTTGAAATAGAGATCTGTCTTCTACCTACAATTATGATGTCACTTTTTAGTAATCCCGTGACTAATCAAGCACTGAAAGGAAGAGAAGAAGGAGGTGAACGTAAAGCCAACCGTATTTCTAAACCTACAGTGTGAGCTTAAGGAAGCTGCGGGCTTTTAGCCTGGAAAACATCCATGTTATGTGTTGATTAATGTTTTCAGTTGGCAAAGTATGTTTACTCCCACACAACAGTCAAAACCATGCACCGGGGAGACACTTTTAGCCTCAGCCAAGAGGCAGTAAATATTCCGGGAAGATGATTTCAGCTAATATTGTATTGCAAAGAAATATATATATTCATGCACTGCCAAGGTAGCAAGAAAAATCCAATGAAATGTGAATTTTTTGCAGGAGTGGATGGAGACTTGACTGGATGTATGAAGCAATTGTGAGAAAAAGTCAACTGTAAGCTATGAACAAATGAAAAAAAATATTCAATGAGACCTTTACATCACTGTGTATAGTAGTCAGTGGCGGATTAAGTAAACCATGGGCCCTGGGCTGTTCCACAAGCTTGGGCCCCCTTGTCCACCACCGCCCTGCCACGTCATGTCTATATTAAACACCACCTTTCTGTGTGAGCATTGACAAATGAGTGCTACGATTCCCCTTGTCAAAGGGCTGTGTCCCTACACACTGACAGTCTTCAACCATCGCTGACAGTATCACACTGTGTAGGGACACATCCTCCTGACAAGGGGAATGGTAACACGCATTTGTCTATTAGTCCTGGGTACACAAAGACTTTATGTGGAATACAAGGATTTCCGATAACAGACATGTCAGGAGAGGTGACAGATAAATGCAATGACTCACAGGTGATGTCTTCACTGATAGGTCGTTCTCTTTTCTTCTCCATCTTACACAGACCGCTATGGCGACTTCTCCTGATGACTGCAGTTTCCTGATGAGAAATCTTTTCCCCTTGATTCTGTAGCCATTTTCAGCGTCTATAGCAACATAAAAATTCAGAAATAAACACCATAAATTGTCTTATACCCCAGACCCCTAAGCAAATTAAGACCCAGGCCCATACATTAACTCAAATCAATAAATTCAGTCCCCAAGAGGTAACTAAACTTTTAAAAAACATTTGGCGTGTCATAGTGAGAGTGATATGTCAGAAGTTTTGATCGATGGGGGTCCCAGCATTGAGACCACCACCGATCACTAAAACAAAGCAGCAGGAGTGCTTGGGTGAGCGCTGTTCCACTTAATTTCTGATTGTCTTTCCTCGTCGCGGTGTACGGACTCATAGACTTTCTGTTGTGCCCATAGACCGCATGCTCGGCTATCAGAGGAAAGACGATCAGAAACAAAGTGGCTCCTCACTCACCTGAGCGCTTCTGCCACTTTGTTTCAGCGATTGGTGGGGTCTCAGTGCCCGGACCCCCACCGATTAGAACATTTGACATGTCACTATGACATGTAATTTTTTTTAAAAAGTTTCGTTAGTTACCCTTTAAGCAGTCAGACACCCCTCCCCAGTGCATCTGACTGACTGCTGAGTGCCCTATGGGAGGGTCTAAGTGTCTGACACTTAGAGCGGATTTACACGAGCGTGTGCGTTTTGCGCACACAAAAAATGCGGCGTTTTGCGCGCGCAAAAGGCACTTAACAGCTCCGTGTGTCATCACCATATGATGCGCGGCTGCGTGCCTTTCGCGCACCCGCCATCATTATGACACTCTGTTTGTATGTTTGTAGCACCTGGTGCTTTTCTGTTTGCAATCATAGTTATACTGCTGTTGAGCAAATCACGCACGTCCCACGGAGGTGCCTCCGTGTGGCATGCGTGATTTTCACGCACCCATTGACTTCAATGGGTGCGTGATGCGCAAAAAACGCAGAAATATAGGACATGTCGTCAGTTTTACGCAGCGGACACACGCTGCGCAAAAATCACTGACAGTCTGCACTGCCCCATATACTTGCATAGGTCCGTGCGAGGCGCGTGAAAAGCATGCGCGTTGCACGGACAAATTACACGTTCGTGTAAATCCGCCCTTATGGCTCTGGGGGGGGGGAAGGAGTTATTCCCCTATAGAACCCTGAACAGTCAATCAAACGCTCTGCCCCCCCCCCTGCAGTATAATAACTACTGAGGGCTCCATGGGGGAGATTATACTGCAGGGGGGGTTCTGAGCATCTGACTTACTGCAGAGGGCTCTATGGGTGGGAAATTATTTTGCACACAAAAAATGTGAGATTAAACACCCTATATACAATTCACACTAACACCAAACACTATATATTCAAACCACACACACTATATAGACTTACATTATAGACACTATAAACACAGCACACACTATATACACAGCACACACTATATACACAGCACACACTATATAGACTTACATTATGACACACATAAACACACACACACACACACACACACACACACACACTACATAGACTTACATTATAGACACTATATACACAGCACACACTATATACACAGCACACACTATATAGACTTACATTATGACACACATAAACACACACACACACACACACACACACACTACATAGACTTACATTATAGACACTATATACACAGCACACACTATATACACAGCACACACTATATAGACTTACATTATGACACACACACTACATAGACTTACATTATAGACACAGCACACACTATATACACAACACACACTATATACACAGCACACACTATATACACAGCACACACTATATAAACTTACATTATGACACACACACACACACACACTACATAGACTTACATTATAGACACTATATACACAGCACACACTATATACACAGCACACACTATATACACAGCACACACTATATACACAGCACACACTATATACACAGCACACACTATATACACAGCACACACTATATAGACTTACATTATGACACACACACACACACACACACACACACACACACACACACACACACTACATAGACTTACATTATAGACACTATATACACAGCACACACTATATAGACTTACATTAACTAACACACACACACTTACCAGTCTCTTCCTCTGCGGTGCTTGTCTCTGGCAGCCTCCAGGACCTTAAACATGTGACTGTGACGTCACCACAGGTCCTTCACCCTCTAGTTTCAGTTTTGCCGTTATCAGGCAGCTGCTGGAGGTTTAGACAGGAGGGACAGTGCACAGCAGCACAGAGGAGCAGACTGTCAGGGAGACTCCAGCACCTGCCCATCACAATCTCTGACAGTCTGCTCTCTACAGCTGATGTGCTGTGCCCCTGTTCCCCGGCCGCAATTGACTCCCCCTGCACATTCCCCCCGCCTCTAGAATGCGGCCGGCAGCAGCAGCCCTGGAGAGTTTTGTTTCAATTGTCTGCGGTGTGGGAAGCTATGGGCCCCCCTGCAAGCCTTGGGCCCCGGGCGACCGCCCGAAACGCCCATATGGGGATCCGCCACTGATAGTAGTCCTATAAGTGAAACTAGTGTAAAAGACAAAAATAACATAAACCCATAGAGGTCTGAAGCAGGGGCATAACTAGCATAATAGCAAATTGAGCCCCTATCACCTAATGACAGGAAACTGAAAAAGCAACATAAGTATCAATAAATTACGATATAGCTAATAGCGCCATATATCGGAGAACCCACATTATATTGCTAGATAGCAGAAAGCCACCAACTTGTTACTTTCTACAAAAGGGTACACATTTTTGCACCTGAGTGGGCCTCCTCAACCCCTGAGCTCATAGCAGCTTCTCTGGCGGCTCTGGCTATAGTAACGTACATGGCCTAAGGGCATGCACTGTGAAGTTATTGAAGATGGGCATTACTAAGGCTGGACGATCTGCCATAAGAAACTAATTTGGCAGCTTCAGCCAACTATTGGTCCAAATTTAATTCTATAGCCCAAATTCCAATATATATCTGGCACCAGAATGATAGTTCTTGGATTTTCTGTTGCAGGAAAATTTTATGGGCCAGTTTGTGGAAGACCCGACTAGAGGTGAAGCTCTGTTGGATCTGGTCATTTCTAATAATGCAGATCTTGTTGGGAATGTCAATGTTCGTGAAAACCTCGGTAACAGTGATCATAATATAGTTACATTTTACCTATACTGTAAAAAACAAACGCAGGCTGGGAGGGCAAAAACATTTAATTTTAAGAAAGCCAATTTCCCCAGGATGAGGGCTGCAATTCAGGATATAGACTGGGAAGAACTAATGTCAAATAATGGAACAAATGATAAATGGGAGATTTTCAAATCTACTTTGAGTTATTATAGTGCAAAATTTATTCCTACAGGTAATAAGTATAAACGACTCAAATTAAACCCCACATGGCTTACACCTTCTGTGAAAGGGGCAATACATGACAAAAAAAGGGCATTTAAAAAATACAAATCTGAGGGTACAGCTGTAGCCTTTGTAAAATATAAAGAGCTTAATAAAATATGTAAAAATGTAATAAAATTAGCAAAAATACAAAATGAAAGGCAGGTGGCCAAGGATAGTAAAACAAATCCTAAAAAATTCTTCAAGCATATAAATGCAAAAAAGCCAAGGTCTGAACATGTAGGACCCCTAGATAATGGTAATGGGGAGTTGATCACAGGGGATCAAGAGAAGGCAGAGTTACTAAATGGGTTCTTTAGCTCTGTATATACAACAGAAGAAAGAGCAGCTGATGTAGCCGGTGCCAGTGCTGTTAATATATCAGTTGATATACTGAATTGGATGAATGTAGAGATGGTCCAAGCTAAATTAAATAAAATAAATGTGCACAAGGCTCCGGGACCAGATGGGTTACACCCTAGAATTCTTAAAGAGCTTAGTTCAGTTATTTCTGTCCCCCTTTTCATAATATTCAGAGAATCTCTAGTGACTGGTATAGTGCCAAGGGACTGGCGCAGGGCAAATGTGGTGCCTATTTTCAAAAAGGGCTCTAGGTCTTCCCCGGGTAATTATAGACCAGTAAGCTTAACATCCATCGTGGGGAAAATGTTTGAGGGGCTATTGAGGGACTATATACAGGATTATGTGACAATAAATAGCATTATAAGTGACAGCCAGCACGGTTTTACTAAGGACAGAAGTTGTCAAACTAACCTAATCTGTTTTTATGAAGAGGTGAGCAGAAGTTTAGACAGAGGGGTCGCTGTGGATTTAGTGTTTTTGGACTTTGCAAAGGCATTTGACACTGTCCCCCATAGACGCCTAATGGGTAAATTAAGGACTATAGGTTTAGAAAATATAGTTTGTAATTGGATTGAGAATTGGCTCAAGGACCGTATCCAGAGAGTTGTGGTCAATGATTCCTACTCTGAATGGTCCCCGGTTATAAGTGGTGTACCCCAGGGTTCAGTGCTGGGACCACTATTATTCAACTTATTTATTAATGATATAGAGGAAGGGATTAATAGCACTATTTCTATTTTTGCAGATGACACCAAGCTATGTAATATAGTTCAGACTATGGAAGATGTTCATGAATTACAGGCAGATTTAAACAAACTAAGTGTTTGGGCGTCCACTTGGCAAATGAAGTTTAATGTAGATAAATGTAAAGTTATGCATCTTGGTACCAACAACCTGCATGCATCATATGTCCTAGGGGGAGCTACACTGGCGGATTCACTTGTTGAGAAGGATCTGGGTGTTCTTGTAAATCATAAACTCAATAACAGCATGCAGTGTCAATCAGCTGCTTCAAAGGCCAGCAGGATATTGTCGTGTATTAAAAGAGGCATGGACTCGCGGGACAGGGATGTAATATTACCACTTTACAAAGCATTAGTGAGGCCCCATCTAGAATATGCAGTTCAGTTCTGGGCTCCAGTTCATAGAAAGGATGCCCTGGAGTTGGAAAAAATACAAAGAAGAGCAACGAAGCTAATAAGGGGCATGGAGAATTTAAGTTATGAGGAAAGATTGAAAGAATTAAACCTATTTAGCCTTGAAAAAAGAAGACTAAGGGGGGACATGATTAACTTATATAAATATATTAATGGCACATACAAAAAATATGGTGAAATCCTGTTCCTTGTAAAACCCCCTCAAAAAACAAGGGGGCACTCCTTCCGTCTGGAGAAAAAAAGGTTCAAGCTGCAGAGGCGACAAGGCTTCTTTACAGTGAGAACTGTGAATTTATGGAATAGCCTACCGCAGGAGCTGGTCACAGCAGGGACAGTAGATGGCTTTAAAAAAGGGTTAGATAATTTCCTAGAACAAAAAAATATTAGCTCCTATGTGTAGAAATTTTTCCTTCCCTTTTCCCTTCCCTTGGTTGAACTTGATGGACATGTGTCTTTTTTCAGCCGTACTAACTATGTAACTATGTATGTAACTATAATAATGAATAATATGTGTGTAAATGAGCTTTTACTCTTTTTCAAAGATAGTACACATCTCTGGTGTGGTAAATCATGTAGGACACAATAGACCCAACTTCATGTTCTATGGGTTGTCAGCTGAGTGATCCATCATGTGTGAGATGGTAGACTTTTATTTTACTGTTTATGACTCATGATTTCCCTAAGGCCATGTTCACACTGAGTTTTTTGCAGGCGGAATTTCTGCCTCAAAATTCCGTTTGGAAGTTTGAGGCAGATTTTCCTCTCCCTGCACGTCGATTTTCGCTGTGTTTTTCGCCCGCGGCCATTGAGCGCCGCGGGCATAAAACGCAGCGAAGTACGCTTTCTCTGCCTCCCACTGAAGTCAATGGGAGGTCAGAGGCGTAAACGCCCAAAGATAGGGCATGTCCCTTCTTTCTCCCGTGTGGCGGTTTTACCGCTCGTGGGAGAAAACCGCCCCCGCCTCCCATTGAAATCAATGGGAGGCATTTTCGGGCAGTTTTTGACGAGTTTTGCGGCGCGGTTTCCGCATCAAAAAACTCGTCAAAAAACTCAGTGTGAACATAGCCTTATTGTTTTGTGTGTGTGTTTATGTTTCACTTAGACATAATATTAACTATCTAGTAAATACAGTTATTATTATTTGGACAGTGACACAATCTTCATGATTTGGCCACCACATTGGATTTGAAATGAAACAACTGAGATACAATTGAAGTGTAGACTTTCAGGTTTAATTCAAGGGGTTGAACAAAAATATCCTGTGAAATGTTTAGGAATTGAAACCATTTTTCTACACGGCCTCCTCATTTCAGGGGATCAAAAGTAATTGGACAAATTAACATTACCATAAATAAAATGGTGTTTTTTTAATACTTTGTAGAGAATCCTTTGCAGGCAATGACTGCCTGAAGTCTGAAACGCATGGACATCACCAAACGCTGGGTTTCCCCCTTTGTGATGCTTTGCCAGGCCTTTACTGCAGCGTCTTCAGTTGTTGCTTCTTTGTGGGTCTTCCTTCCTTAAGTTTTGTCTTAAGCAAGTGAAATGAAGCTCGATCGGGTTGAGATCTGTGGATTGACTTGGCCATTGCAGAATATTCCACTTCTTTGCCTTAAAAAACTTCGGGTTGCTTTCGCAGTATGTTTTTTGTCATTGTCCTTCTGTACTGTGAAGCGACGTCCAATCAACCTTTCTGCATTTGGTTGAATCTGAGCAAAAAGTATATCTCTGAACACTTCAGAATTCATCCGGCTGCTTCTGTCTTCAGTCACATCATCAATAAACACTAGTGACCCAGTGCCTTTGGCAGCCATGCATGCCCATGCCATCACAGTGCCTCCACCATGTTTTACAGAGGATGTGGTGTGCTTTGGATCATGAGCCGTTCCAAGCCTTCTCCATACTTTCTTCCTCCCATCATTCTGGTACAGGTTGATCTTAGTTTCATGCTGTTCCAGAACTGGGCTGGCTTCTTTAGATGTTGTTTGGCAAAGCCTAACCTGGCCTTTTCTACTATTGAGGCTGATTAATGGTTTGCACCTGGTGGTGAACCCTCTGTATTTGCTCTCATGAAGTCTTCTCTTTATGGTACAATTAGATACTGATACACCTACTTCCAGGAGAGTGTTATTCACTTGGGTAAATGTTGTGAAGGGGTTTTTATTCACCATGGAAAGGATTCAGAGATTATCCACCACTGTTGTCTTCCGTGGACGTACAGGCCTTTTGGAGTTCATGAGATCACCAGTGCACATGTCTTTTTTTTCAAGAATGTACCAAACTGTTGATTTAGACACTCCTAACATTTGTGCTCTCTCTCTGATGGATTTGTTTATTTTTTTTCAGCCTAACGATGGGCTCTTTCACTTGCGTTGAGAGATCCTTTTACCTCATGTTGTGGGTTCACAGCAACAGCTTCCTAATGCAAATGCCACACCTGGAATCAACTCCAGTCCTTTTACCTGCTTAATGGATGATGGATTAACGAGGGAATAGCCCATGCAGCCAACTAAATAGCTTTGGAGATAATTGTTCAATTACCTTTGGTCCCTTGGAAAAGAGGCAGCTACATATTAAAGAGCTATAATTCTTAAACCCTTCCTCAAATTAAGATGTGAATACCCTCAAATTAAAGCTGAGAGTCTGCACTTTAAGCCCATATTGATTATATAACTGTATATTCAATATGTTTTGGTAAATAGCTAAAATGCCAAAACTTGTGTCACTGTCCAAATAATTCTGGACCTAACTGTATGAGTATTGACTGTCTGGAGAATGTTAGGAAACCCATAGACCTTAGGTATTTTTTCAGGAGATTTAACCACTGAACCGGCTTTCTAGAGGGACATACCAAATGAACTAATATCTGAAAGTGTAGAGCAAAGTTATATGCACCATAGAGGCTGCTATGCAGGCTATCCCTGGTTGGTGGAAGCCCCTTTGCTATTTGATAGCGAAATACTGGCCAGGACTCCCTTATGCAAGATCTCTATTTTTTGCAAACAAGGTAGTCACTATCTGACCCAAAGATCAGGTTAAAAGCATGGAGGGGAAAATAAATACTGGCTCATCTGTCCTGGATGGCAAAATCCAGAACCTTAATGGGGGACCCATTTTGATGTGAGCTACACCACTGATGTAGAGAGAAACTGTATTTTCTACATTTGCTCTGTGTATTTCTCCCATTTTACCTGCATGTAGATGTGAGAAGTGAAGTTATTTGTTTTTTTAATTGTGAGGGCCATGGATCTTTCATAGACAGTTTTTACTTGTAATTTATCTTTGGTTAGAATCCAATTGTGCAGTTTTGAGCTTCAAAACATAGGCCACATCCAACTCCCATATCAGTACCTATGTTCCCTCTGATGGGAGGCCATGTGAAGATATAGAAAGCTGTGCTGTCATATTTTTGCCATACTCATTTTATACCTTAAACTGGGGGATGCACTACAGTGCTGTTTGACAGTGGGACCATGTGCCGGACTGGGATTCCAGAGCTAATAATTCTAAGGGTCCTCCCTCCATCTATACAGAATGTGCATGTTCACTGTTAACTGCAATAAAAACTCTATTATAATTGCACATGCTGAACATACTGTATCATCAATAAGGTGGAGAACACTTTGTGGGAAAAATCTAAACTACTGTGCTAACCCAAATCACAGCAAAAATAATGTCAGATGAAGGTGATGATAAAGTTCATCACAAAGAGTTTATTGAAAATGAAATCTAAAGTCTACAGATATTGCATTTCAGAGATTAATATCCATGCTCGGATGAGATAGAGAAAAAGATCAGACAGTTAATAAGTTCTGCAGTTTTGTAAATCAACCCATAAGAAACAGACCCTAGTGACAAGTGATTGGCTCCAAAGTCAGATTTAATAGGGGTTGTTTTCTGGTGAAACTTTAGGGCCCATTATTATGTCAAAGTTGGGCCAGTCCAACTTCAATGGGATTACTTTGGTACACAAAGTTGAGGAATTGTCTGTCTTGTGGCTTGTTTTATTATGTTGTCTCTTATCTCCATATAAAATATTTGTTTCCTCAGGTTTTTTTTAAAAATCTCAAATTACAAACAAATACCTGCAATTTATAAATTGGGAACACTACCAAAAATATGGCCCCTCTAATTCAATTACATTTTCTTTTTATCCTAGCAGATCCCAGAAAAGTAATTTGATGAATCTAAGAAGTGTGAATACTGTTTTGTAAGACATGACAGTGCGCATTTAGTTGGCATATATTTATATTTGTCCGTGTTTCCCAGAAACCAAAATATGGGCAGGAGAAGAAGTCTAAACCAAGATTTCTAACATTTACTTAAGATTTTCAATTAAGTGCAGTTACAGTTCTTTCTTTTTGAACTCAAATGTATTGCGACACATATCTTCCCTAGTGAATTTTTATTTGGGTAAATAATACAGGGCAGTAAAATCCTTAATAGGATGAGTCAAAGTAATGATGAGTTAAAATTCCACAGCTCGAGGAGAGGTAGTTTTAGCATCTTGGCAGATAATGTAGAATGGCACAAATCGCTGTCTGTGCTAAGAGGTTGTACAGCCTGAAGGCAATACAAAGCATAGGAAAAGCTAAAACCTGTATTTTATTCTATGGTTTACACAAAATGTATCTTAAAATAACTACATCTTTGTCAGTCCTGTAATTTTAGGAAACTACTGGAAATATAACAATAAACTAGATAAATAAATTTTGTCAAAGTTGGACGTTCTTACAAAGAGCATTTTTTTGACTTTGTCTTTGCTAACTGTCTCTGCTGATCCAGAAATGATGGCAGCCTCTAGCAAACATATCACTACAATATATAAGCAATTTGATTAACACGTTTCTTGCATTAGATGTGGCCGCGAGAGACAACAAGAATGTTGCTGTGTTTCTAAATGCACTTCACATGAGCTTCAAATCATGCCCCCTGGAGATCAGAGGTAGGTTTTAAGCTTACATACAAAATCATTATAACAATGGGAATTTAAGTGCAATGTCACACTTTTCTGCAAATGTCACCTTTAAATAGTTATGTAGCCAGTGTACACATACTTAAATAAGTGAGCCTTCTACCGTGAACCTTCTACCTTCTTACTATGAGAAATATGGGTATATTTAACGGGATTATCCAGGTTCTGAAAATATTGGGATAATGGCTGCAAAGAAACAAATGGGCAAAAAAAACTGTACTTACCTATTCTTTCCCCCAGCAATCTAGCGCTGATGCACCGGCAGAACTCCCGATGATTGTTTACATGCACGTAGCATGTGACCGCTGCAGCCATTCAGAGCATTATGCCAGAAATACAATTATGTCAGAAATACGATTCATCACTGCTGAGACCTTCTGAGCCCTCTGATTGGCTGCAGCGGTCACGTGCATGTAAACAATCACCAAGAGCTCTGCTGGAAAGTCAGCGCTGGATCGCCAGAGGAAAGGATAGGAAAGCGATAAAAAATCAAGGTGTAGTACTGATTTAGATCAGTACTACACCTAGATTTTTAGTGTTACTAAGTATTGACAGTGCTGCCAATCTTATAGCAAAGTTATTGTGATAATTTTGATAAAAAAATATTTATATCGGCTAGGATTAGTTTAATTGAATTTGAATTTCTTACTGAGATTTGTAAGGTTGCTATGACTATCAGCCTAGCTGCTGGGTTTTCTTAGTCCTTCCTGGTTTGTGATGCAGAGCCAATCCTATCCCTCTTTCTGCATCCAATCCTGGTCCTGGGCGGGAATTTAATTCTGGCTTGGTCTCTCAGTTTTGCTTGTGGTTTTCATGTGTATACGTGTATCTGACCTAGCTCTGATAACTCCCTGAACCACACCGTTACTACTTAAGATTTTTTGGGATTTGGACTTCGGCTTTCTGCTGGATTAACCTTATGCTTACTGATTTGGACTTGTATTGTCTCTTCTGATTATTACTCGGGCTGTCAGATTTTCTGTTCTGGTATAGCCTGCAAGTGCACCTCTTGTCTAACATTTTAGGCCTCATGCACACGTCCGTATTCTGGTCAGTTTTTTGCTTCAGTATTTGGAAGCCAAAACCAGGAGCGGGTCCAAAACACGGAAGAGGTGTAAATCTTTCCATTATAGGTTTTTTCTATTTATGTTCCACTACTGGTTTTGGCTTCCAAATACTAAAGCAAAATACTGACCAGAATACTGACATGTGCATGAGGCCTTACTCTGCAGCCTGGGTCCCAAGCAACTACATCTAACCTACCATGCAGCGGGCTCTGGTGAAAAGGGTTAATGACAGATTTGAGGTTGCTTATTTACTTGTGCGCCTGATCCAGACAGTTTAGTGCTACTTTGCGGGAATCGCTCTTATAGTAATCCCATAAGCATACATCCTGGGAAATTGCTCAAGTAACTATTCCTTGACAGCATATACAATTGACAGTACATGACAGTCCATTATAATTAAAAAAGAAAAATGTAAATAAAAAATCCACAAAATCTTTCAGCCACTGCCTCCTTCCGGTGAAATTACCCTATTACAGATGAGGAAGTTACAAAGGCCATTAAACTACTGTCTTCTTCTAAAAACCCGGGTCTGGACGGTTTCTCCCTTGTATGACAAGAAATTGACCCCTTTTCTGACCCCTCATCTCGTTAAATTCTTTAATCACCCACTAATGGGTAATCCCCCCCCCCTCAGGAATTTTAAGACGCTAACATTTAATTGATCCCAAAACCTGGGAAAGATGACCCTTCCTGTCAGAACATTTGCCTGATATCTGTTCTCAATGCTGATTATAAGATATTTACAAAAATCCTCTCTTTATGGTTGGCCCACCATTTGTCTTCTTAATCTTGACGGCTCAAACAGGTTTCATCAGCGCCCGCCAAACAATGGATAATATACGCCTTGTAGTTAACCTCCTTCAGCATATGCTTTCTCTAATGATATTACAACAATGATGCTGAGTCTTGACATGGAGAAAGCTTTTGACTGAAGTATTTAGCGCTAGTAATGGGAAGCATGGGTATTGAGGGCCCCTTTTTGAAAGCCCTGCAGTTTCTTTATTCTGCTACTCGGCAAGAGTTAATTTTAAGGGCGAATTGTCTTCTTTCCCTTTAGAAAGCAGAATTAGTCAGTGATGCCCTCTATCCCGTCTTCTGTTTGCCATTGCCATGGAGCCTCTAACCTTGCAATTCATGAGAATAGCAATATATCAGGATATGATTTGGGTTTAACCTTTTTCAAACTTAGTATGCATATGGATGACATGTTGTTATTTATTAGGAATCCCCTGATTTCCCTTCTTAATCTACACCCGGTTTTGACTCATTTAGAAATATTCTCAAGACTGTGGGTTAATCCCACTAAATCTGAAGCTATGAAGATATGTCATCTGACCAGGAACATTTAATTTCCCTGAATTTTTGGTTTAGATGGAAAAAAGTCCACATATTATATCTAGAGGTCACAATTCCCCATAATCCCCTAATTTGTGTAATTTCCCTAAATTGTTGTCAGGTATAAGAAAGCTTTTGGAGGAATGGTCCATTATCATATTTTATGGCTTGGCAGACTATCTGTTATCTGTATAACTATTCTTCCTAAACTGACGTATTTATTCAGGACTTTGCCGGTACTCGTTCCCAGATATGCTCTATTACATATCCAGGGTATATGTGTTAAATTTATCTGGACTGGTTGCAGACCCAGTCTGCAGATAGACTTTATATCATACCCCACTCTGAAAGCCACGGGTTGTGCCGGAAGACAAACCTTGGACCGGTTTTGTGTTCTATTATAGTCTGAGGAAGGAGTCGGTTCGGCTTCGAAACACGTCGCCTGTAGTTCATTAAAGACATTGATACTTCAAACCTGGTTTGTTTCCTTATGCAACACTAAGGACTAACAGCCAACTACGCTCCAAAGAACCAGTGCCGCTTCAAGGGTTGATTATTATTATTTTTTTTAGTTTTATCACCTTCACTGGTTTTGATTCTCATTATTCCCCTGTCTAATGCACACGAGCGTGTCCGATTTGCGCACGCAAATGGCGTGCGTTATACGTGCGTGAGTGCATGCATTGTGCTTCTGATTTGGTGCCAACCCTCTGGCAACACTCACAGGAAGGTCATATGGTCGGGATTCGCAATTTCCTATTGCTGTACAGCATAGAGAGAGGTTGGTGTGATTCCTGTGCTTGTTGTTTTGGGATTTTATAGTATTTTATTTGTATTAACATGACATCCAAAGCTATGCACCATGTTCTAATGTTGTGGCTGATCTCTCGCACATGGAGAATGACGAAATGGTGGAGGAAGAACCGAGGAGGAGGAGGCGGCATTGGGTTCATCCCATTGTTTCCCAACGTACTTACAAAGGCCACTTCCACACCCTTTATGAGGACCTGCATCTGCATCTGGCCAAATTTCAGGCCTTCTGTCGGATATCTGTCGCAACTTTTGATCGGCTGCTGAAGGAGCTAAGTTCCGGCCTAACCTTCAAAAATACGGACATGAGACGCAGTATTTCACCTAAGGAACGTCTCATCATCACCCTGAGGTAAGAATACATACTGTCTATGTTTAAAACTAATCTCCAGTGTGCTAGTGTAGAACTAAGATAAAATGAGCAATTAGAACTAAGTTTATGTTATTCATTTTCATTATTTTATCTTCAGATTCCTTGCCACTAGAAATTCGTTTGCGTCCCTTCATTTCGAATTCCTATCGGGGACGTCGACCATTTCTGGGATTATCAGGTCTACCTCTGATCTAATCTGGCGTCAACTGAAAGAGACCGGGATGCCTCAACCCACAACAGAACAGTGGATGAGTATAGCAGATGGGTTCATGAACAACGCACAATTCCCCAACTACATTGGGGCGCTTGACGGAAAACATATCCGGGTAAGGATAGGGGTAGTATGGCCAATGAAGAAAAGCACTAAATGGGGTCATTGGGGGGGGGGGGTTGCTGCTTCCAATATGATCATCAACGCAGATTGAGTTCTCAAGCGACGCTCCACAGGGATACAACGCAAAAAAGGAGCCATGGACCTAACAAATATGTCCACCTCATCCTCAGGCTGATGTCGAGACAAGTAATCTAAAACCCTTGTGTCCACCTGGCTCGCTGTTGATGGATCCACTCTTTTTTTTCTTCTGGGTGCAGCTCTGGAGCGAGAAGTATCCTCTGGAGTGTTTGGGCTCTGAACACTTGGCCCAGGTGATGTCACAGAAATCTTGCAATCCTGTTGTTGTCCCAGTTCTGGACTAGTGGTATCTTCCACAACTCTCCTTTCCACCATCTCTGTGCTGTCGTCTTCCTCCGGATCGCCCACTAGGTTGTCCTCAGAGCTGATATTTAAAGAGAATTGATATATTTTAATATTACATTGACAATATTGTTTTTGCATCAGGATCAAAATCGGAAAATGTCGTGTCCAGGGGACCACTTTAAGACATTGTTGCATGTGGAGTGAAACAAATATTTCTGACATTTATTACATATTTGGTGCGATATTGAATTCTTCCCCCAAGCGGGGGGAACCTTGGAATGCCAAATTGTATATATTTTAACTGATACTTACACCCGAAGTTCAAAAACTGGTTTGAGAAAGGATAACTGGCGGGAGAAATGATATGGCCTTTTTTTGCTAGGAGCCGAACCACTCTTCCCTATCGTGTTCATTTCACTCCGGTATTAGTCCCTCGTTCTTCTCCACCTGACTTTCACATCATCAAATGTAATAACATAAATATCTAGCTGTAAAATCATGAAAAAATAAAGTGTACATGTACTATACGTCCCACATTTATTTTCTTTCTTTCAAATGTTGTACTCCGTCTCTATCAGGGCCTCATGCTGCACAAGTACATTATTGACCACACCCTTGATCAACAGCGACACATGGCAAACGGGTAAAAAAAAAGATACTGTGTCTATAAGGAAAACATGGCTTGAACAATAAAAAATAGTCAGTGAGATTCACGCAACGGACTCACGCTGCGTGAAAAATCACGCATTTGTGAATGGCCCCATTGAAAGTAATGGGTCCGTATGCTGTGCGCTGTTTCAACGCACAGCACATGGACGTGATTCACGCTCGTGTGAATGGGGCCTTACGCTCCCCCATAAGCCATAATGTGGTCCCCCATCTGTGCACACACCTTCGTTCGGTTGGTAATAAGGTGGTTGCACATTCCCTGAGACCTGGCATACTTACAGGCATAAATTTTGGCTGATGTCAGAACCCTCTTCTCTGCAACATCTTTCTTAACCTGGATTCCCCCAGGCCAAAATCCTGTTATTTTTCAATGGTGACTGGATCACCAGCTTACTATCATCTTTCATCTTGCTCAAAATGAGCAACTAAAGTCTTTTGAGGAATTTAGAAATTAACTCAATGTCCCTTTAAGGAAACACTTTAGATATATGAGGATACGTCACTTTATTCACTCCTGAGACGCCCGATTCCAATTTTTAGAATATATGTAGATTAGACCCTCAAAATGAAGGGATGATTTCTCAACTTTACTACCAATTTCGCTGCTGTGAGGTGGGATTATTATGTTACATTTGGTGGCTTTGTTTAGTGGCTCAGACTTACTGGAAACGAGTGGAGAGGTGGATCCATTTGTCTGCGTTACTTAACTCCCCGATTGCAAACGCCTCTAAAACAAAACATAGACCGTTAATGCATTTTCTTTCGAAAACATTAAAAAAAGTTTAAAGATATTCAGGGTTTTGTACGTATTATTGCTATCTTAGAAGACAAAGTTCCTCGGTATGAGGTTATTTGGTCACAGCTGCAGGGCTCCTTTTTCTGAATGAACCACTTGACTGAGGGGATTTAGCTGACATGGAGATTTTCTGGTTTGCATCTCTTTCTCTCTCTTGTCAAGTCAACCAAAACCAATTTTTGTAGGGTGATTGTTTTTATGATGCTCTTTAACTTATGCTTTTTAATGTTGTTTTCCTATCTCCCATTTTTGTAGTAATTATTTTTTTTTTGTTATCTTATCCTCTCCGCTTGCCCTGAATTTGACATTGATATGATGAGGCACCGTATTGCCCTACATGATTGTATGCCATACTTTTTTATTTGTAGTTCCCTTTTTTATGTACATCCTGCACTTTTCCTCCATTGAGGAGTTTATGAAAAATTAATAAAATACAATTAAAAAAAAAAAAAAGTAATGTTCAAAGTTTTTAGAAAAAATACACACAAATCAGCATTTTTTTACAATATTTTATCTTCATTAAATTTAAGGCCTCATGCACACGAACGTGCCTTTGAGGCCGCAATTCCCCTGAAAATGCACGGGAGAATTGCGGCCCCATTCATTCCTATGGGGCCATACACACGACCGTGATTTTCACGGTCTGTGCATGGCCCAGGAGCCCGCACCGCAGAAAGAACGGGCATGTCTTATTATGGCCGTGTTCTGCGGTCCGGGCTTATTGAAAATAATGGCCGTGGCCATGTGCACGACCCGCGTTTTGGCCAACTCCGTGGCCAGCCGACCCAAAAATCACGGACGTGCACATGGACATATTTGGTTTTCCCACAACCGTAATAACTTGCACAATAAAAGTATTACATTATTTATAATAACTGCTGTATGGTTTAAATAAAAAATAAGAAAAACTGCAGCAGAATTGCTTTTTTTTTGCATTTTTGGCCAAATGAAATAAACGAAACCATAATGTGCCCAAAAAAATTCACGTAAATAAATTACAACTCGTCCTGCAAAAAAATAAAGGCTTATACTGCAAAGTAGAACAAAAAAAAAGTTATGATTGTTGAAATGCAAAAACACAAAATCAATAATTTGTTCTCGTCTTCAGGCCAAAAAAGTATTTTAACCCTTTTAATTTGTACACCAATGCTTCTGAACTATATATGATGCATTTATTTAAAAAAAAATTATAAAGTATTACAATCTTTGTTGCAGATTATTTCGACATTTATTTATTTTTACTTGCATTTTCTTCTCTTATTTGAATTTAACATTATATACTTATGTTTCCAACACAACCACCAAAATATCCTGACTGACTGACCGTTTAACTGGCCATTTAACACCTTAGATGCTGCAATGAACACTGACCTAAGGAGTATAAACAACGGGAGGGGACTTCTTTTGCTTCACCCTCATCAGTCCCTGCATTGTGATTGACAGGACTGATGGTTTTAAATGAAAAGTTTGGGGCCTAAGTAAGTTCCCCAGTTATGTTCAGTAATAATACCTGTTACGACAAATTTAACATGCCGTATACAAAGCACAAACAGTGATGTATTGGAAAATACAAATATTCCAGTACATTACAGTTAAAAATAATTGTCTAATAACTGATCTAAGTCAAATAAAATTAAATAAACATTACATAAATAAAAATAAACTCACATGTACAAAACAGAAGAAACATTTAAAAAAAAACAACAATATCACAAAAAACAATAAAACATATACATGTTACATGGTATCTCTGTAATCTTATCAACTTTTACTATAAATATGTGTTACAAATTAGCCAAAATTAAAGCTTAATAGCTAAGAATCATTAGGTACATCACATTATCTTCCTTACATCTTTGCAAAATAATAGGTAATTTTTTTTTAGTGATTCGTTGTTGTTTCTGATCATTTGCGTTTTAAATAGTAGTAATAGACTTATATAGCCCAAAACAATCAGATACATCGATGACATCTGTCTGAAAAGAACATCTGTCAAATTGGATTTCCGCACCACTTCTTTAGGCATCAGCAGTTATTAGTACTGTTTGGCCTTCTCTAATGTTGTGAAACATTACATTATGTCTGGCCAATCTAAGTCTATAGAGTACAAATTATTCAACCACATTGTTCTACTTTAACAAATGTGCCCTATCTATAATATACAAACTGTGTATATTGCTGTGTATAGTTTGAAAAAATGCTGGATTATGAATTACTTGTCTTACAAAAGAATTATAGAGGGTGGAAGAAAATAAAATACAGTCTAGAAAATCAACATAATCACACAAAATAAAACACAGAATATAATTCAAAGCACTTCTAACATCATTAAATATAGTCTACTTCAAATTGAGAAAGCAGCCATTTGTTACTTAGCAATTTTAAGGAATGTGATTACCTAAGCAAACATAGCTTGATGGATATTATTACCACAGAAAAGCAAGCTGATATAAAAAGAGAGAAAACACAAAGAAAATGTACACGTGTATGATGTCTATAGCTTGAGTTGAGAAATGTAGCGTAAATTCAGTGGCAGATAGGAGCAATCACGGCAGCAGTCCAGGGCAATGTCCAACAATAGCCATGTAGAATCTTTTCTGTTGCACATATGGTATCAGACAAAGGCTCTACTCAAAACTTCCGGGCCCCTATGTGAAGACAGGGCCCCACAATTATCATGCATCATATATAGTTCCATCTATTTAATAGTCCATACCCATATCTGTGAGGACTGTCTCCTAATAGGATTTGGCCCTTCACTGTTTTGACACCCTTGCCTTCCATTAATTTTATACTTTTAAAAGTTTTTGAAACATTCTTTGTATCAAGTTAAATGGCAGTAGGCAGCATCGATGTACTATTTAGAAGGACTGTAAAAAAGGGACAGCTCGGCAAGGCCAGTTTTTGGCGGCTAACAATCTGGTCAATTGCTTAGGACATCTATTTTCTTAGTGACTCTGAGGACGGAAACCCTAAGAGCAAATTACAACCACCTAGTATTATTTATCAGTGTATGGTGGTACTATTTCAGAATTGAATAACATATTATGTGGAAACTATATGATAGTATTATGCAAGCTTTTTAAGGGAGTATTTTTTTTAAAACAAGAATTTTCTCAAAATGGCAAGCGGTGGGGTCCTTCTATGTTTGTTGCCCAGGGCCCCATCTTCTATAAAACAAGCCTGCACATTGGATGCCATTTTATACAGGTAAGCAAAATATAAACCAATTTGATATGTGAAAATCAACAAGAAAAAAGTTGTGCCATGTTTCATTGCATGTCGAATTACAGAGGTATTCTCCACTAGAAGCATTTCTTCAAGGAGACAATATGGTGTCTCATGTCACACGGAATGACTATGGGTCCGTAATAAAAAGTGCCACAGACATGAGCCCTTACCCTACTATAGAGACTAATGATACCTCTGGACACCATGGTTTGATCATCTGCATCTTTTCAGGCACTGTAAATATCTCTATGTATGGCTTCACCAAAGTCGAGAATTTATTTGAGTATGTACTAAAGCATTACTGTATCGAATTCAAATGAGAAATTAGTAATTTATTACATTCACAGTAGACCAACTATTACTTCCAAACAGTGATATTTTAGAAGCATACTCTTTTGGCCCACAAGAATCAGAAATTAAAGCTATGACATATTAGAAGGTCATAACAAGTAGTCTATTGGTCTACTTATGACAGTGATATATTTATCAGATAACATTGCTTCTGACCTCACAAACCGGAGTGCTTGAGTGAATGTTCGATAATCTCAGTCAATGATCTTCAAAGAACAAAACTTCTGTATATTAAGTTATGTCATTCATAAATAAACTATTTTCCAGCATGGAAAACAAAATAAATCATATGAGCACTGAATGAAGTGAAAGGGTATTATTGGGAGACATTGTTTGTTATTTCACGAGTCAAGCCAAATGCTGCTAGATGAATGTTTCCTTTAAGCAAATCATTCTGGAAAATACATGGTTAAGAAGTCAATCACAGGAGGACTCTTCCATAAGGGTTATATTCAGCATATACAAAATTTTTGCTACCAGTTCAGCTTTACAGGAACTTATCATGTATTAGTTTCCGTCATTATTTATGTCTAAAGAGGAGAAATAATGTCCCATATTTAATAAGATGGGCGTATTTTACACCAATCTAAGTAAAGGTGATAGTTGAAGGGATTGACACCAAAGTTATAAAAAGGCACATGTCTCTTAATCAATTTGCCACATTTTGAATTGTCACATAGTCAGAAAATGAAATCTACGTTAGCTATGAGGCATAGATTTCTGCCAAATTGCACCATTTTTACCTATTTTCCTTAACCCCTTAAGACGCAGCCTTGTTTTGGCCTTAAGGCTCAGAGCCCATTTTTGAAATCTGACATATTTCACTTTATGTGGTAATAACATTGGAATGCTTAAACCTATCCAAGCGATTCTGAGATTGTTTTCTCGTGACACATTGGGCTTTATGTTAGTGGTAAAATTTGTTCGATATATTCAGTGTATATTTGTGAAAAATTGCAAAATTTAGCGAAAATGTTGAAAAAATAGCATTTTTCTGAATTTTAATGCATCTGCTTGTAAAACAGATGGTTATACCCCCCAAAATAGTTACTAATTCACATTTCCCATATGTCTACTTTAGATTGGCATCGTTTTTTGAACATTCTTTTATTTTTCTTGGACGTTACAAGACTTAGAACAAAAACAGCAATTTCTTATATTTTTCAGAAAATTTCAAAAGCCTTTTTTTTAAGGTACCTGTTCAGTTCTGAAGTGGCTTTGTGGGGCCTATGTATTAGAAACCCCCATAAAACACCCCATTTTAAAAACTAGACCCCTCAAAGTATTCAAAACAGCATTTAGAAAGTTTTTTTAACCCTTTAGGAATTTCACAGGAATTAAAGCAAAGTGGAGGTGAAATTTGCAAATTTCATTTTTCTTGCTGAATTTCAATTTTAATTCCATTTTTTTTCTGTAATACAGAAAGTTTTACCAGAGAAATACTAATAAATATGTATTTTCCAGATTCTTCCGTTTTTATAAATGTCCCACATGTGGCTCTAGTGTGCTCGTGGACTAAAACACAAGCCCCAGAAGCAAAGAAGCACCTAGTGCATTTTGGGGCCTCTTTTTTATTAGAATATATTTTAGGCAGCATGCCAGGTTTGAAGAGGTGTAGAGGTGCCAAAACAGTAGGAATCCCCCAAAGTGACCCCATTTTGGAAACTACACCCCTCAAGGAATTTATGTATAGTTGTTGTTACCATTTTGACCACACAGTTTTTTCACAGCACGTATCTGAATTGGGCTGTGAAATTAAAAAAATTTCCTTTTTTCCAATAAGATGTCATTTTTGATAAAAATTTCTTATTTTCACAGGGAACAAAATACCCCATTTTGTTGCCCAATTTGTCCTGAGTGCGGCAGTACCCCATTTGTGGTGATAAACTGCCGTTTGGGCCCATGGGAGGGCTCAGAAGGAAAGAGCGCTATCTGTTTGTTGGAGTCCAGATTGCTGGATTGGTTTTCGAGTGCCATGTCGCATTTGCAGAGCCCCAGAGGTATCAAAGCAATGGAAACCCACCAGAAGAGACCCCATTTTGGAAACTACACCCCTCAAGGAATTGATTTATGGTTGTTGTGACCATTTTGACCCCACAGTTTCTTCACAGCACGTATTTGAATTGGGCTGTGAAATTAAAAAAATGTATTTAATTTTTTCCAATAAGATGTAATTTTTGATCAAAATTTCTTATTTTCACGGGAAACAAAATACCCCATTTTGTTGCCCAATTTGTCCAAAGCGCGGCAATACCCCATTTGTGGTGATAAACAGCCGTTTGGGCCCATGGGAGAGCTCAGAAGGAAAGGACCACCATTTGGCCTACTGGAGCTTTTCTGGTGCTAAGTCATGTATGCAGAAGCCCCTGAGGTACCAGTACAGTTGAAACCCCCGAGAAGTGACCCCATTTTAAAAACAACACCCCTTAAGGCATTCATCTAGAGGTGTAGTGAGCATTTTGACCCCACACGTATTGTGTAAAAGGTAATGTGCAGCAGATGGTGCAGTGTGAGATTTGCAATTTTCTATATATCTATGCCATTTCAGTGTCCAATATATTGTGCCCAGCATGCGCCACCAGAGATATACACCCCATAAACTGTAATGTGGGTTCTCCTGGGTATGGCAATATCCTACATGTGGCTGTTATCAGCTGCCTGGGCACACAGCAGGGCTCAGGAGGGAAAGATGAGGGGGATAAGCTGTGCGGAGTGTGTCAGGGTAGATGAAAAATCTAAAGGATGTATGGTAAATTTTAAAACACTCTTTCATACAGAGCCCTGTTTTTTTGGGACACGTGTCACATTGATATATTATGTCCTCCCTTATCCCCCTCTTATAGCAGACTTTGCACCTCTTTTGACTTTTTCCCTTCTTGCCAGATTGGGGAACTTCTTTCTGGAAAGTATTGCCCTGGTAAGATGCGTGTGGCTTCGCTTCCAGAAGTACTGGATGTCCCCTTCTTGGTCCCTAAAGATTAGGTTCTTGATAATGATGTGCACGGCCAGCTTCTTATACCACACCGCATGGCGCTTGAAGGCTTCAGGACTTGATCTGACAAGTCCACCCCTCCCATGTACCTATTGTAGTCCAGGATGCAGTCTGGTTTGGGGGTCTCTGTACTGGTACCTCGTACAGGTACATGGGTACTGGTGTGGCCATGTATTGTTGTCAATACAAGGACATCTCTCTTGTCCTTGTAATTGACACACAATATGTTGCTGCTAGATTGTGCCCTGCTCTCACCCCTTCTGAGTGTTTGCCCAAGCAGAGTCTTATGGAGGCCTCTCAGATTTCTTCTAGCAGTGCAGCATGCCGCAGTACTTCTGGAAGCGAGGCACTTGAAGAGCGGGATGCTGGTATACAAATTATCCAGGTAGAGTTGGTAACCCTGGTCCAGCAGTGGGTGCACCAAATCCCACACAATTTTTGCATTAGCACCCAGTAAGGGGGCTCATTCTGGGGGCTGAATACTGGTGTCCTTCCCTTCATATATCCTAAATTTGTAGGTATACCCTGATGCACTCTCGCACAGCTTATACATCTTCACACCCTACCTTGCCCTCTTACTCGGCAGGTACTGGTGCAATTGAAGCCTCCATTTAAAATCTACTAAGGACTCATCAATAGAAATACACTTCTCGAGGGGTGTATACTTGGGAAAATCAGGCACTGAAACGGTCTAATAGGGGTCTCCGTTTATACAAACGGTCAAAACTTGGGCCATCTCAAGGTGGGCACTGCTCATTATCAGTATAATGTAAAAAGCGAAGTATTGCCTAATTTATTTATTTTAGGTTCCAGTTAAGTTCTGAAGTTGCTTTGAGGGGCCTATATATTAGAAACCCCTATCAAAGACCCCATTTTAGAAACTAGACCCCTCAAAGTATTCACAACAGCATTTAGAACATTTATGAACGCTTTAGGTGTTTCACAGGAATTTAGAGCAAAGTAGAGGGGAAATTTACATATTTATTGTTTTTTTTGTCATAAAATCCTTTTTTTCTATAACACAAAAGGTTTTACCAGACCAGAGAAACGCAACTCAATACTTTTTGCCCAGATTCTGCAGTTTTGAGAAATATCCCACATGTGGCCCTAGTGCATTAATGGACTAAAGCACTGGTCTCCGAAGCAAAGGAGCACCTAGAGGATTTTGAGGCCTCCTTTTTATTAGGCACCATGTCCAGTTTGAAGAGGTCTTGTGGTGCCAAAACAGTGGAAACCCCGAAAAAGTGACCCAATTTTGGAAACTAGACCCCTTGTGGAATTCATTGTAGTTTTCTTGGGGTGCATGAAGCTTTTTGATCAGTTTTTATTCTATTTTTAAGTGGCGTGGTGACTAAAAAACAGCAATTCTACTATTGTTTTTTTATTCTATTTTTTTACAGCATTCACTGTGCGCTATAAATGCCTTATTCACTTTATTCTGCGGGGCGATATGATTACGGCGATACCAGATGTTTATAGTTTTTTTATGTCTTATGGCGTTTACACAATAAAATACGTTTTGTAAAAAATCATTCACTTTTTGTGTTACCTTATTCTAAGAGCCAGAACTTTTTTATTTTCCATCAAGAAAGCCGCGCGAGGACTTATTTTTTGCGTAACAAACTGTAGTTTTCGATCAGAACCATTTCTAGGTACATGCGACTTTTTGATCTCTTTTTATTCAATTTTTTGGGAGGTGAAGTGACCAAACAATTGTGATTCTGGTACGGTTTATTATTATTTTCTTTTACGGTGTTAACCGCGCGGGATAAATAACAAAATAGTTTTGTAGTTCAGGCCGTTATTATGTATAGTTTATTTGTTTGTTTATATATTTTTATTAATAATAAAGGATTGATAAGGGAAAAAGGGGGATTTTTACTTTTATGACTTTTAAAACTTTTATTTTCTTATTTTTACCCATCTTTTTTTTACTTTTTTTTTACTTTATTGCTTTGTCCCACTAGGGGACTTGAGGGCAGGAGGCCCTGATTGCTATTTTAATAAACTGCACTACATAGAGCTGTCAGATACTCACTAACAGCAAGCATAGTGGGTCCTGACTTTGAAATAGCCGGACGCCATTGTTAGGTGTCCAGTTACCATTGTCACCATCGCCTCCCGCTATCGTGTAGCAGGCCGGGGATGGTAGCTTAACCCCTAAAAAGCCGCGATCGCTATTGAACGCGGCTTTTAAGGGGTTAATCAGCGGGGACACAGCGATCGGTCCCCGCTATAGGAGCTGTGAAAACCGCTATACAAGACAGCAGCTGTCACAGCTCCTGTATGTGTCAGGAAGACGGCCGAAATGGCCGTTACTCCCGTAACGTACTATTCTGTCACTGAGCGCGAACGGGGCAGTCAGCATGACGGAATAGCACATGTGATTTTCTTTCTTTTTTTTTAATATAATTATCTCTCACTGGTAAAATTAACCTAGCCTAAAAATTCTAGACAGTTCATGTCTTTGACAGTGGGCAAACTTACAAAATCAGCAAGGGATCAAATACTTATTTCCTTCACTGTAAGTCTGTAGAAAATAAATTATGTTTATTATAAATGTTATCTATTTATTTTTTCTTTTTTTAAACTTTCCTAGGAGGGCCCATATTGGAGGCACACATCTCCTTCCTGTATTGTCTGTATAGTGTAGCAGGGTGTGTGCATAATGGAAGCTGCAATTAATGGGTGTTAACATTATTAGATAATTAATAGAAAAGTGTTCATAGACTAATATAGTCCCCAGAAAGAGATGGAGTACAATTCCTATACACCGGGAAGTGACAGGGGAGAAACATAGAGAGCCGTACCTGAGTTTGTAGTGTATGGTGTCTCTATCCTGTATCATCTTGGCCTCCAGAAGTACCATAGAGCTGTCATCTGTCATTAAATCCCCAACCCTCTAATGACTCTGCTAACCCTCTCGCAGTCTATACAGCAAAGCTATTAGTTGAGCTGCAGACAGCAGGAAATATCAGCCTATTGTGACTGCTCCACTAGCTAGTTTGAAAACTGGAATATTTCTGAATTTTCTTACAACGTTAGTCACATAGAAGCAAAAAAATATCACCCTCTCACCACAGCTGAAAAGAAAGAAAAACACCAAAACCATATGTTAAACTTTATTTAATGACTAAAAATCTCTCCACGTTCCACTTTCTACACATAAAATAAATTGAATTTTCTTCCTTTGCTTTCCATTCCATCTCCCAATATATATCCAATAAGGTTTAGTAAAACACATGTAAGATTGAAAAAGACATTCCTTTATTCAGCTGTACAGCGTCATAGAATACATAATTCTCCTGTGACTCAGGTATATCAAACTGGTGGAATTTTTCCTCTGCATCATGAATCTGAATATGGAATTGAAGTGTCGGTAGTGTATTTATTCTCAGGGGCTAATATTTAAATAAGAATATGTGTCTCAAAACAGAATTGTCACGCACTCATATCCTATTTTGGATACTTGTGGAAACTTTATCGTGAGTAAGCACCTGGAAGAATCCTTACATATGGCCAGCAACTACAGCATAGTTAAACAATATGGATGTAACATAATCTCATTCAGACATTCAATGGAAAATGTTGTCTCAACTTGTGCTGTCTTGTCCCAGCTCATCCTTAATCATCTGAAAATTAGATGTTTTAGTAACATGCCAACGTAATATCACATTAATTTAGCGTTCTTCAGACAAGTTAAAGGAACTTTACTCACTTTTCCCGTTTCCCGTAAGACGCACGTTTGCTCCGGATCATGAGGGGGCCCGAAGGCCCCTGTGTCATAAAAAGTCTCTAATATTATAAATGGAATGTCATCGTTTGGGGGGACTCTTACACACATTTTGCATTAGGCCCAGGAGCTTTAAGTTAAACCTCTGTATAAAGATGGATTTTCTATGTCAGACTTGTATAATTTGTATCTTCTCCTTCCCACAATTCCATTGTTTATGGCCACAACTCTACTTTTAAGCTGGCCATGCATGACCTGATTCTATGGTTTACACAGATGACTGGGCATATTGCAGGCCATGTAGGTGAGGCTGAGTAGATGTTTCATGTGTGTTACTTAGAACTTCTCCTTTCACCACCCTTAACCTCGTTTAAGTGTCATAAACCTTTCACAATACCGCATGATAGGTGGGGTCTGGATCATTGGGGTAGACCATAATGTCAATCATGTGTTATTGCAGATAGGGACAGAGGACCTGTAACCCATGGTTACCATAATAGGGAGACATAACTGTTCATCTAAAACTTACAGAAGAAGGCACTGTAATTGGAGAGGCTGTTTCTAGAGAAGGAAATTCAACCCAGACAGGAAGTAAGAGTGTGAAGTGTTTCCAGTCAGTGCAAGTGCAGGGCTAATTGTTCCAGAGGTGGCCTGTGTAATCTGTCTGCAGCGAAGCTGTTTGCAGAAAATCTGTGTGCAGAGGAGTAGGCCAGTGAGTATCCTGAGTGGAACCAGAGCCTGGGTGGCCAGACAAGAGAATCTGAGCAGGAGTCAGCGCCAGAGCGAGGTTTCCAGCGAAACAGCGGCTGCTTTGCAGAACTGCCGAAGAGGGCCATCCATACAGAAAAGAGCACATGCTGTCCAGAGAGCATAATACAAAGGGAAGTAAAGGCCGCCCAGACTATGTAGTGAGTTGTTCCATTGACGTATTCTGATATTTTCCTCAGTTTAATTGAAAGACACTGTTCTGATACAAGGAGGGACTTCACAATTCATTGCAGCATCCTGATTGTGACTGTTGCTAGGAGTATATATACTGTATATATATATATATATACTGTATATATTTTTTTTTCTTCAAGCTGTTGCTGCTGCACTGTTAGAGTTTGTTTGCTGCACATTACATCTTGGCGCTAGTTGGCAAGATGAATGTAAATATGGTACTTGTGGGGGCTCTGTTGAATCATCTAAAAAATTACAATGGACCCAGTATGTTGTCGGAGGACTAGCAAGAGAGAGTAGAGCGGGTAGCCCAACAATGGAATGTTCACCCACACCTAAAAGCAGAACTGTCCATAAGCACGTTGGAGTGCAAAAGGGGCAGTACTTTCCAGCCAGCAGGAGACAGGCAGCCATTTGAGCAGATTTCTCGCATCGTGGAGGACGTGTATGGAGATACATTATCTGAGGGCATGCTGCAAAAGAGATTCTTCGCCCCGAATGAGAATGAGGAGGAAACACTGCCCTAGTTCGCGAACGACCTACAAGAATTGATGGTAATGTTACAGCTAAAGGAAGAACAAAGGCCATGTCCTTTACTAATGCTGAAGTTGTGCTGCATGACTGGTTTGTGCTAGGCCTCAGAAATCAGATGTTATAGAGAGCCCTGCAGGTGAATCTTAAGCAAGTACCTGAATTGATTATACACCACTTGCTGAAGGAAGCAATAACCAGGTGCAAGGAATGTGGTCAAGAACAACATTTGCCTGGGACTGCCCATGCCGCCCCGTGACCATCAGCAACAGGTGTTTAAGCTAGACAGACCTGCAATTAAGGGGCAAATTGCAGGGAAGGGGCCAAATTAGGCTAAAGACTTAGTGGGAAAATGCCTTGTAGTGGTGGCTAAGTTTAACGGAGTTGAGCTATTCTGTCTAGTGTCGGATCCCAAATGACAACCATGGTCAAGTCAATCTTTGAACATACTTGCCCTTGTTATGCGAAGGATGAGACTTTCAGACTTTCTATCCTCTGCAGCTGGTGTTAAGGGTATTCAATTATCTGACAGTACAAGAGTGCTTACAAGGCAACAAATATTTGCGACTTATTGTTGATCATTTCACCAAGTTTACCATGGCTGTCCCCACCCAAGATGCAGAGTCAGCGGCACAGGCCCTGTGGAAGGATTTGATTGTGCTTTATGGGTGTACTGCTGAGTTACACTCTGACCTGGAAGGGTTCAACTGGGTCAGTTTATTGTCCCCACAGCATTTTGTAATAATAACTTTCTCTTTTATTAACTGGTTGCCGACACAGGACGAGAATGCTCATCCTGAGCGGCGGGTACTTCGCGCATTAAGAGCATTCTCGCACTGTGGGACAGCTATCTCCACGCGCGATCGGGAGCGGGGAAACAGCTGTAATATTCAGCCACAGCCCCGATCTAACGGCTGAGAAAAGAGAAACATCTCTCTGCCGTTAACCCATTGAATGCTGCGATAAAAACTGATCGCAGTGTTCAAGGTGGGGGGGACTGCCCTTTGATCGCGTCACAGAAAATCCCTGTGACGCGATCAAAGCCCATAACTCGTATGGCCAGACAGCCCAGGGTCCATTAAAGGACCCCAGGGCTGTCTGAACATATTTCCTGTTGTTAGGGCATAATGAGGTATGCCTTAACAACTGCCTGTGTACAATCAGTACACAGGCTAATGTACTGGCATATAGATCTATGACAGTACATTACAGTTAAAAAATAAAAATCAAAATGAAAAATTCCTTTGATTAAAAAAAATAGTTAAATTAACGTAAAAAAATTAATGTTAAATTAAAAAAAAGTTAAAAAAAAC
This sequence comes from Rhinoderma darwinii, assembly GCF_050947455.1. Classification (NCBI taxonomy): domain Eukaryota; kingdom Metazoa; phylum Chordata; class Amphibia; order Anura; family Rhinodermatidae; genus Rhinoderma; species Rhinoderma darwinii. Next base: position 583,576,381 of record NC_134687.1, on the reverse strand, counting down.
ACAGAAATACACATTTTTTACAATAAATAAACTTTTTCAAGTCCCAAAACATGAAATAATATAGACATATTTGGTATCACCATGACCGTAACAACCTAAAGAACAAACGTTTAACATTATTTATGATGATCGATGTATGGTGTAAAAAATAAAATAATAAAACCTCAGCGGAACTGCTTTTTTTCTGCATTTTTGCCAAAATAAAAATGTATATAAATTAAACGATAATGTATTTGTAGCAGAAAATGGTACCTACATAATGTACAACTCGTCCCACAAAACACAAAGTCACATACAACTACGTCGTACAAAAAATAAAAAAGTTATGAGCGTCGGGATGCAAAGAGGGAAATATAAAAAAATTGTTCTGTCCTCAAGGCCAAAATTGGCAGTGCTAGCCACATGTCCCCTCAACAGTGTGAGCCGCATCTCCCTCATAACAGTGCAAGCCACATATCCCCTCTACAGTGTGAGCCACATATCCCTCATAACAGTGTCAGACACATGTTCCCTCAACAGTGTGAGCCACATATTCCTCATAACAGTGTCAGCAACATGTCCCCTCAATAGTGTGAGGCACATATACCTCATAACAATGTCAGACACATCTCCCCTTAACAGTGTGAGACACATATGCCTAATAACAGACTCAGACACATATCTCCTCAACAGTGTGAGGAACATATCCCTCATAACATTGCCAACCACATTTCCCCTCAACAGTGTGAGACACATTTCCCTCATAATAGCGTCAGACACATGTGCGTTCAACAGTGTGAGGCACATTACCCTCATAACAGTGCCAGCCACATGTCCCCTCAACAGTGTGAGGCACATATCCCTCATAACAGTGTCAGACACATGTGCCCTCAACAATGTGAGCCACATATACCTCATAACAGTGTCAGTCACATGTCCCATCAACAGTGTGAGGCACAAATCCATTATAACAATGTCAGACACATCTCCCCTCAACAGTGTGTCACATATCCCTCATAAAAATGTCAGACACATGTCCTCTCAACAGTGTGAGGCACATATCCCTCATAACAGAGTCAGACACATGTCCCCTCAACAGTGTGAGACACATATCCGTCATAACAGTTCAAGCCACATGTCCCCTCAACAGTGTGTCACATATCCCTCATAAAAATGTCAGACACATGTCCTCTCAACAGTGTGAGGCACATATCCCCCATAACAGTGTCAGCCACATGTCCCTTCTTAACAGTTATGGCGACATACCTTCTTAAAAGTGTCTTCCACATTCTTCTTCACTTACCTTAAGCCCATTGGTACTCATCTTTAACCAAGCGGCACTCACAGGGTGATAATCGAGCTGCAGGTCACGGGACAAATGGGAGTCGCCTTTTTGAGTGTTGTTACTTATATAAAAGTGTGTGGCATAATTATATACAGACCCCCTTATTAATATCAGATCCCAGAACAAATGATTACATTCATATCAGAACCCAGACCAGACCCCAGATCAGACCATATACTTTCCCTCCTCGCTCCCACCTTTTTCACCTACATCTTCATGCTGGACGGCATCAGGATCGTGTGAAACGGCACCCGGAGCTGAACAAGAGCCAGGAGTGAGGAGGGTAAGTATACATGCTGCCATCTATTAGATTAAACCAACAGATAATAGTAAAAAAAAAAAATTGGGGATGGGGTGCTGCAAACCCTCCTTGGCAACACTGGGTGACCAGAGGAGAGTGGCTAAAAATAGGGTAAAATGTGTGTGACACGCCTATATCCTTATCGGTGCTAGGCAGGTAAGAATAATGATGATGAGAGATCGTTTTTTCTTTAGAAGGATTTTTTTCTTTATTCAGTGGACGACGCGTTAAAAATGACAGATTTCATTTTTAATCACTAGTTCATATAGAATAAGTGTTAAATAAGTGTTCCATCCTCCCTTCCCGTATTTTTTCAAAATCTGTGAAACAATACCTTTACATGGGTCTTTCCCGGTCTTTTCCATTATATAACTAAGTTCTATACACGTGCAAACATGTACAACAGACCTGATGAAGGGACCGCTACGGTCCAGAAACGCGTCGTCCACTGAATAAAGAAAAAATTCCTTCTAAAGAAAAAAATTATCTCTCATCATCATTATTCTTACCTGCCTGGCGCCGATACCATACATACTGCACTTTTTCTTTGTACCCTTCCTACCAATTTGATTTCTGTAAGGAGGATTCTTTCTCCCAGGGAATGCAGTGGGTGGTAGCCGGCTTCGACAAAGAACAACACAAATCATGGAGGAGCACCGTCTCCCGTTATTTTCTTCAAACTCCTTATATACTACTGTATCCTGGATCACTAATGTTTCAATGACAGCAGTCAAGTAAGCAGAGTGTCCTGTGACTGCTATTGTGATTTGGAAACACAAGGGGGAGGTTTAACCCTGTAATTTCCCTATGCATACACCCATGCACAGTGACTGTGGTAAGTAGGGAGTTATGGGAAGGGGAAATCTGGCTCCTCATAGTATGATATCCTCCATAGCCATGGTACTGGTGTATAGTTCAGAGTAGATTTTTATTTTCTGTAGGGCAGTACTAATACTAAGAAAGTGAAAAAACAAAACAAAAAACAATTTCTATAATTTGTCATTAAATGATGTGAAAATTATTAGAGCTGGAACATAGAGAAACTAAGCTATGCTGCAGTTCGGAGGATCTAGTACCTGTCCATCTTTTGTGTTAATCACCATTGATTCAGAAATTAATGAGACTTCTACAGGTCCCAGAATTCCTCAGCAACTGATGCACCAGATATAATAAATAATCTGTGTTCAGGATCAGCATGTATTATTTGAAAAATGTACTATATAAAGAACTGCAGAATAATCACTTTGGAAAGCTGACTGGGACAGCTCGCACGTACAGAAAGTGTCAGCATTACTTATGACTGTGGGCAAATTACTTGATTTACTTGGGCTTTGGGCCCAGGAATAAATTGTGTACTTTCCGCAGATGCTTTGATTGTAACATTGTTTTGAATTGTGCTTTGTGCATTGTCATTGTCTTGAAAATGAACTGAGATTTGCTACGTTTTTAAAAGAAGAAGAAACAAAAATCAAAGAATGAATACAATAGTAACAAGTAATCTGCAATGTATAAGCCTAAGGGAGAGCACAGATTCAAGCTGTTCTCGTGGAGAGCCTCAGGCAAACATCAGACCCTTCATCTCTAGCAGCTACTGATCAAGAAAACATGAAATAGTATTCTTTATTCACAGGTACCCATAGCAGATAATGGCTGAGATCATTTCTTAAAGGGGTTCTCCAGGATTATATAGATATATCTATAAATGAGGGGAATAGCCTGGCTCTTCAACTCACCGGATTATCTTCTATTAAGAACCTGCAAAGAAAGCTTCATCAGGGACCATTTCTGCAGGGTCATGCTTGGCTTACATGTGCTCTCTGGCTTCGATTTACTCGTCTGCTCTCCGTGGACAGAAGCCGTGTTGATATCTTGTCCAAACCGAGTAGACACGGCCAATAGATCCTACAAGGGGGTGGTGTAAACAAAGTTCTCCTACAGCTTAGAATTCCAAGGTCACAGCATCCTGATATATATACCAGCAGAAAGAAAAAAAATATATATATATATATATATATAAACACTCTTTTGGCATATTGTATTTTTGGCTATTGATGTCTACTGGGACATTAAACATACAGATAAAGAGATTTTTCCGTGGTACGCATTGAACATTTCACAGAGAAATGGTTTTCTACAGTTGCTTCATATAAACCTATTTTTCATACAGAAAAAGCACTTTCAATCATCTGTTTCCATATCTCCTCTAAACATGTGGACTGTATTGCATGCGCAACTATTATGCCTCATGCACACGACCGTGTGTCATCCAAGTCCCGTCAGTGATCCGTGGAAAGATTGGATATGTTCTATCTTTCCTCGGATCGGAGACCATTTTTCATAGACCCAATTCATCCGCTAAAGTGAATGGGTCAGTGAAGACTATCGGGTGCCAATCGGATGCCGTCAAAAACGGCCAGAGTGGCACAACGGTCGTGTGCATGAGGCGTTACTCCATATAAACAATATGTTTGATAGCAACAGTCACCCTTGCATTTTGTAGCTACGCAGCAGGTGTAGCTAAGGAGTAGAGTCCTGGATTATTTTGAGAAAAACACAATAATGAAGGGAAAGGTCCTTGGTCTTATCCTGGTTGCCTTCAACTTGGAGAACTAGAAGTTCCAGCAAGTGAAGTATACGCAACACAGAGGTGTGAGACAAAACCTTTTGCGTCTACCTGTGGTGGAAATAGTGGTGTTTCGCTAATAGGACATCTTTTATTACTCCATCTAATTCTTCCACAGCAGTCTAATGGAGGAAGAACAGGAAACAGGGGTTCTAACAATATAATTTTTTATTATCAATCCATGTGGGAAAACCTCTTTAAGCTCTTGAAGACCTGGGAAATGTAAACATGTTTTGCATTCTGGCGGTCATAACTTTTTTTAGGTCGATGTAGCTGCATTTTTTAGGCTGATGTAGCTGTATGAGGTTTAGGTTGAGCTGTACTTTATTTAGGTGCCGTTTCAGGAAAAATGCAGAAAAAATGTTTTCCATTTTTATGCCATAGACAAATCATCATCAATTAAAGAGGTTTTCCCACGAACATCACTTTTAATTTATCCACAAGATAGATTACAAGTTTGTGATCACTAGAAGCCCCACACCGATCACGAGAACGGGGGTCCCATGGTCGGACATTTGCACTACCACTCCATGGGACTGAAGGAGACAGGCAAGTACAGTGCTTGGCTATCTCTGTCAGTCCCATAGAGTTGAACAGCGTGAATGCCTGACCGCTGCTCTATTCAAACGAGGTACATGAGACCCCTGATTTTTATCGGTTTGAGGCCCCCAGTGGTCAGACTCTTATGACATCCTATGGATAGGTGATAAGTGTTGTTCATGGGAAAATCCCTTTAAGTAATACATTTATTTTGCAGGTTTTTATAGTTGTGAGGCTACCAAATATGTGTATATTATGTTGTGTTGTGGGACTTATAAATCATAAATTCAATTTAATGTAGAAAATGTAGGATTGTATTTTTAATTTTATTTTTTTCTGAGATTTTTTTAATATTACTTTCTGTATTCAATTCACTTTTTTTAAAAAAAAATCTTAAAGGGGTTCTCTTTACATTTTGACATTTTTTTTTTTTTACTATAATGTACCAGTATATATGACAGCACATAAGCCTGTGTACTAATAATACTAAAGCAGTTGTTAGGGCATAACTGAGTATACCCTAACAGCAGGCATTATGGCCAGTCAGACCTGGGCTTCTCCAATGGTCATTGAGCTGCCTGCCAATACATGGTATGGGCTCCGATTTTGGAATTCCTTGTGTCACAATCAAAGGGACCACTAGTCTTTGCCCTCGATTGATGTGATCAGCGTTGATCGCTGCATACAAAGGGTGTATTAGGGCCATTACCTCGCTCTTGATCACTTGGTCACAGTAGTATGCAAGTGTAGTCAGCATCATATGTTGGCAAGTGCCAGTACAGTGATACTAACACAAGCAGAGCAGTGGGAGGGGGGCTTCAGATAGTAGATTTATATGCCATTCATTTGTGGAAAATAAGGGGACAGCCCCATTGGGTACAGTAAAGGCTGCTATTACTGGTTGTCACCCAACAGTAACAAAAACCACTGGATAGAATATTAGAAGATTTCACACAAAAGGAAAACATAGGGAGTTATGTTTTTAAGCTTTTATATTGGCTTAGAACAAAGGTAATTCCTTGTTAAAAATATTTTACAGCTCATTAATTATTATATAAAATGATGGATTCAGTATAATAAAACTAGGCAATAAATACATCATCCTTGCTCTGACTTCTTGATGAGATCCACTAAGTTTTTTAGGTTGTCAGTGCTTCACATGCAAGAACAAAATGCAAAGTTTAGCTGTGTTCTCAGGGAAAATAATGAGATACAGTAGTGTAAAGTGAGAGCGAATAACGGATGGAAAAACCAGAGACAGAGGGGGGGGGTGTTTTCAAAGGCAGAGCGAGTGGAGAGTGATATGTGTAAATGTATGTAAACAGCAAGAAGAAAACTACAGCCATATTTATAGTCTAAAGGAATCAGTGGTATATGGGCCTCAAAATATAATGCAATGTAGTGTAACCTAATTTAATATAATATATCATTTACTATTTATTGTATAGTACATTATAGAATACCATAATACAATGTAAAATAATAGAACATAGTAACATAGAATACTAAAGTGTAGCATAGTACAGTATTTTGAAGCATAATAAAGTATTGAAGTGCAATAAAGTATAGGATATTATAGTATACTACAGTAAGATAGAATATACTAGATTGTAATAAAGTATAGTATCTTATTGTATTATTAATAATAGTATATTATTCCAAAAGAATAATATAGTACAATAAATAATAGAATATAAACAGAATAAAGAAGAATATTATAATATAGTATAAAGTAAAGTATAGTAAGGTAGAGTACTTTTTTATGTAATACAGTATAGTGTTTCAGTCACATATTGTAGCATTAGTGATAGTATAATATTATAAAAGTTCAATATAGTATAGTATTGTACAATACAATTTAGAACAGAATAGAAGACATTATTATAATATAGTATAATAAGTTATTGTAAAGTATAATATAGTATAATAAGGTACAGTATAGTATAGTAAGGCAGAATAATAATGTAATAACTATAATGTAATAAATTATAGTATTTCAGTTAAGTGTTGTAGCATCGGTTATGGTATAATATTATAAGATTCCAATATAATATAGTATTGTACAATGCAAGTTGGAACAGAATAGTAGAGAATATTATAGTATAATAATAAGGTATAGTATAACATATAGTGTAGTATAATAAGTTATAGTATAGTAAGGCAGACTATATAGGATCTATTCAGAAGTCTTCAGGAAACTGTACATATATTTGTAGGATGGGTAAAAGGCAGGCAAGTTTCAGACAGGTTCAAAACTTTGTGTAGGATATTTTTCATAAATTCCAAGTTATGCGAAATTCATGGTCATCATGACCCGCAGGCCGAGGGGTAAAGACAGAGAGAGAGCTGTGAAAACTGTTAAGGTCACTGGGAAGCCTGCCTGGTGAATCCAGCCAATAACATGAAGCATAAATTGGCATAAAATATTTGAGCTCCACCCAATTATTACAGTTTTTCATTTTTGGGTCGTAAATTATTAGATCATAAAATTAACCCCTTAGTGGCTAGTCCCTTTAGACCCTTTCTAACTAGATACTCTTTGGCAATTTTAAGGCGGACAGGTCAAACAATGTTAACTTTCTTCGACAGATAGAAATTTATTATGGTGTAATATGAAAAGCTAAAGAAGAAAACCAATGAAATGAAAACACTTCATCTCTTTACCTTCGTTTTTATCAAGTCCGTATCAATGTGTTAGCATATATTTTGAAGTAAATTGTATTTTTTTTTTACTATTATTTGGATGATAAATTTATTTCCTTTAGGGCTTCTTGATGAATTCTGAGAATATTTCACATTTTGTCAAAAATTTTATTTGATTACTTTTGCATTATAATCACAAAAGGATATTCAAAATGAATGTTTCATTGAATTTTGTCAAAATGACACAAAGAAAACTTATGGTGCAGTACACCTGTGCAAGTATTATTTTATTTTAGAGTAACTTTTCTTGATAGAGGTGACATGAGACATACCACATAGATTTACTTAAAATTAAACAATGAAAGTGGATTTGCTCTTCTAAGGCCCAGTTCACACAGAGTTTTTTGGCACTGATTTTGACGTGCAACCCACATTGGAATCAGCGTAAAAAAACTGCCAAAATCATCCCTCATTGATTTCAATGGGAGGCATAGGCTTTTAGCAGCACATGGGAAAAAAAGTATCATGTCCTTTCTTGCCGTGATTCCATCTCTGATCTCCCATTGAAATCAATGAGAGGCATTTTTCACTGCATTTTTGGCCTGCGGTACTAAATCAACGTAGGCAAAAAAAGCACAGGTGGGTCAAAATCTGCCCAAAAAATTCTGCAAAAAAATTCTGTGTAAACTAGGCCTTAGACCCATCACTATTCTTCCTGAACTGACTCCCAGTGAATGGGAACTAAGAAATACTCAGCATTTCCCGTGCTGCCCACCAATGATATACTGGTAAACGGGGATACTCACTTTTAATAAATACGGCATAGCTAGCTGTACAGTATACCGTAGCTGACGGAGTATTCGTCTGAAAGACAGGGCTAACTAAAGGGACAGTGTTTCTTTACGTGCCGAGTCCATGCATGCAGGTATCAGAAAGAAGTAATGTGCATTGACATATAATTCGCTGTTAAAAGATGTCTTGGCAAACCACTATGGCTAGCCCTATTTGTTCTGATAAAAACGGGTACAAAAAATATATATAACACCGTATATGAATATATTATATGGACTAACGTATTGGGACACACATCATAATAATTGAATTCAGGTGTTTCATATTTGTGAAGGAATGGGTCATTCTAAAGAGCTCACTGAATGCCAGCGTGGTACTGTAATAGGATGCCACCACTGCAACACGTCAGTTTATTAAATTTCATCCCTCCTGGATATTCTACGACCAACTGTGAGTGGTATCATTGCAACGTGGGAGTATTTCGGAACCAAAGCATCTAAGACACAAAGTGACAGACCACGTAACGTTCCAGAGCGGGGTCGCCGAGTGCTGAAGCGCATAGTGCATAAAAATCGCAAACACTCTGCTGACTCAATAACTGCAGAATTCGAAACCTCCTCTGGTATTAACATCTGCACAAAAAAATATGCGCCAGAAGCTTCATGACTTCGGTTTCCATGGCCCAGCAGCTGCTTGCCAGCCTTACATCACCAATCACAGCACCAAGTATCGGATGGAGTGGTATAAAGCACGGCGCCACTGGACACTGGAGGAGTGGAAACATGTTCTGTGGAGTGACGAATCACACTTCTCTATCTGGCAGTCTGATGGACGTGTCTGAGTTTGGCAAATGCCACGAGAACGTTACCTGCCTGACTGCATTCGGCCAACTGTAAAGCTTCACCATACCAAGACATTTTGCACCTTTGTATTCTTCTAACTTTGTGGAAACAGTTTGGGTTTCGATCCTTTTCTGTTCCAGCATGACTGTGCCCCAGTGCACAAAGCAAGGTCCATAAAGGCATCGTTGGCGGAGTTTGGTTTGGAAGAACTTGTCTGGCCCGCACGGATCCCTGACCTCAACCCCATCCAACACCTTTAGGATAAACTAGAACGGAGACTGTGAGCCAGGTCCTCTCCTTCAACATCAGTGTCTGACCTCACAAATTATCTTCTAGATGAATGGGCAAAAATTAACACAGACACACTCCAAAATATTGTAGAAAGCCTTCCCAGAAGAGTGGAAGATGTTTTAAGTGCAAAGGGGGGAGGGGGGCAACTACATATTAATGCCTATAGATTTAGAATGGGATGTCATAAAAGCTTCTGTAGGTGTAAGGTGTAATGTGTAGGTGTCCCAGTACTTTTGACCATATAGTTTACATACATACACCACACATATATAAAATAAATATACCACACCATACCATAATTTTGTGTTTTTCATGGGTGAAATCCTGCTTGAATTTCTATATAAAACAGAAATAGATTTATAGTATTGTGTAACTCCCCTGGTAACAAGATTGGTAGGAATTGGTGTCAATACTTTTCTGATCACAGACTATGTTTGAAGTGTTGTAGTTTTCAGGGAACTAGACCTGCTCCCCAGCAGAACACTTAATAATGTTCTATTAACCTCTCCATGCTGGGGCTGTATTCATTCACATGCATCTGAATGGTCAATTTCCCCCTCACAGTGGAGGTCAGGTTGTTAAACTGAGAAGGATTTTAGGAGATATTTAGCTTCATGCTGTCCATCACATGCTCCACTGACCATTCAGACACAGGCTGTTTACATCAGCTTCTTCCTGTGATGTAATAAAGGATCTCTCCTCCAAAACACATATACAATATGATGCAGAGAATTACCTGATCAGCTCTTTTGTTTCCTTTCCTGTTTGTTTACCTACTAGGACCAAGCACTGAATTTGTGTGTGCACAGGTTACTACCATACACAGTACCTTCTCATGTATCTCCTGCAATTTAAATGAGATGATAAAACAAGCCAACCAGACAGACAAGCAGATAAAACATATTATAGGCAGACAGAAAGTGATAGAGATAGATAGATAGATAGATAGATAGATAGATAGATAGATAGATAGATAGATAGATAGATAGATAGATAGATAGATAGATAGATAGATAGATAGATAGATAGATAGAGGATGGATGGATAGATAGATAGATAGATAGATAGATAGATAGATAGATAGATAGATAGATAGATAGATAGATAGATAGATAGATAGATAGATAGATAGATAGATAGATGATAGACGATAGATAGATAGATAGATAGATAGATAGATAGATAGATAGATAGATAGATAGATAGATAGATAGATAGATAGATAGATAGATAGATAGATAGATAGATAGATAGATAGATAGATAGATAGATAGATGATAGACGATAGATAGATAGATAGATAGATAGATAGATAGATAGATAGATAGATAGATAGATAGATAGATAGATAGATAGATAGATAGAGGATGGATGGATAGATAGATAGATAGATAGATAAATAGATAGATAGATAGATAGATAGATAGATAGATAGATAGATAGATAGATAGATAGATAGATAGATAGATAGATAGATAGATAGATAGATGATAGACGATAGATAGATAGATAGATAGATAGATAGATAGATAGATAGATAGATAGATAGATAGATAGATAGATAGATAGATAGATAGATAGATAGATAGATAGATAGATAGATAAGATAGATAGATAGATAGATAGATAGATAGATAGATAGATAGATAGATAGATAGATAGATAGATAGAGTAAATCGGTAGAAAACAACAGCTAAATAGACAGTTGATCGTTAAAAATGCACCAAATGTAATCATATTTGTAGCTATTCAGATTTTATAAACATAGAATGTGTATACATTGTATATAGGTGCGAGCTCTGTGTAAACATGCCAAGAGTGAAGGAGTTAAGTATTGACCTCCCTTTGCTCATCAGTTATTATCTTGCAGGTTGCTGCTCTGTGACTGGCATAAGAGGAGCAGTTTCTAATCGGATTGTGTCTGCCCTTGTAATCCCAGCTCACAGTGCTTCAAGCTCCTCTCTTCAATATCACTAATGTCATTTGTATTGGCTGCATTAGACAGATGTTCAGAGTGTCTCTCCTTCCTTCTGTATCTCTCGTTCTGATCCCCGTTAATACTTTCACTGCCATCAAATCCTCAATCCTCCCCTTTTACTTTTTCTTCAATCTGGCAGAGTGGGCAAGACCATGCTTTATACTGGGCATATGGGGCATATACGGGATGCCCTTGAAAATTGCTGAGGCAGCTTCATTGGTATATTATCCAGAAGTCTGTGTATGAGCCCCATCGGGTAACACAGATATGAAACAGAAAAGAGGGTGAGTGAGAATTTATAACACGAGAGAGAGAGACAGAGAGAGAGGGGGGAGGGAGAGAGAGAGAGAGAGAGAGAGAGAGAGAGAGAGAGAGAGAAGAGATATGAAGAAAGTCAGTGAGAGGAAATATAGTGGGATAGAGTTAAAGACATGAGACAATGAGGCAGAGAAAAAGAGGAAAAGGGATAAAGAGGAAATGTAGATAGTAAATAAGAGAGAGAGAGAGAGGGAAAGAGAGTGGGAGACAGAGAAAAATAAAGAAAATAAGGAAAGAGAGGGGGAGAAAGAGAGACAGAGAGGGAGAAGGAGAATGAAACGTATAGCGAATGAGAGACAGAAAATGGAAATAAAGGAAGTCAATGAGAGAGAGAGGAAAGGTAGAGAATGAAATAGTGAAGAAAGGGAAAAAGAGAGAAAGGAAATGTAGAGAGTAAAGGAGACAGAGAGAAAGACAGACAGAAGGGAGAGAGATGAGATAGAGAAAGAGGGGGATGCATGAGCAGTTCATGAGACTGGGATAAAAAGAGTGTAGAGATTGAATGCGAGAAACCAAGAGAGTTTCGAGGGTGAATAAAGAGAAGAAAGTGAATAGTAAATGAGAGGACAGAGGAAGAGAAGACGAGTAGAGAGTGAAGGAGAATAAGTCAGGGTTATAGAACATATACTTAGAAATGGACAGAGTGTGGGGGGGACAGATACTGTAAGAATGTAAGTGAGATATAGACCCTAGTGAAATATGGAGGAACTCAGGTGGAGAGCTTCATTGTTGTGGCATCACATTACCGCTTACCTGCAGGAAGGGTGAATATTGCCAGTACACAATGTCCATACAGTGTTATTCCACCTGACAGCTTCCAAATACTGCTACCTACCTGCGGGCAGCTTTTTGTATCAATCACGCTGCCACTGTAGCGCCCCCTTTTGTCCATCCATTCACAGCCCTGTCTGTGTAGATTAGAAGCCCTATGAGCTGACTCTCATTCCACCCTGCTACACTGTGACTCCACACATGCATCCAGGCAGCTTTCATGCGTCTCCTTCCTTCCTTTTGTCTTTCTCCAAGCCTTGAACTTGACTGTGTTGCGCGTGTATTCCTGCAGCTCTCCTCTCTTGTTTCCCTTCTCTGTCTAACCCACAAAAATGAAACACATATGCTCCTCTGTCTCCTTATATTTCCAAATGTCTCTGGCACTATTGTCTGATGCAGTTTCTCCAACG